>NC_043966.1:21699587-21959587 GCF_902148855.1 Sphaeramia orbicularis
TGGTTGTTGAATACCAACTCAAACACACCTTATTCTACTGAATAAACACCTGATCCATGTCTTATTTAAGAAGGAGAAGTATAAAAACCACTACTGTGGCCATCACTATCTTCTTACAATAGGCAAAGACAGTATTATTAGCACTGCAAAAGTAATTGGAATCAAAAATAACTGTTGAAAACTACTGGACTTCTGCTCTGACAATGTTCCCAAACTCTGAGGACTGGTTTGTCTATCAGGACAATGCTCCTGGCCTCAGCTAGGTCAATAAAGGTGTGGATGATGGACCACCAGATGAAGACCCTGTCATGGCCAGACCAATCTCCAGACCTGAACCCACTTTGAAAATTTCTGGAGGAAGATGGATGGTCACAAGCCATGGAACATTGCTGAGTTTCTTGAATTTCTCTGCCAGGAGCTGCATAAAGTCATCCAACAGCAATGGAGGAGAGCCAAGACACATGAAAGCTGTCACTGAAAATCAGGGTTATTCCACCAAATATTGATGTGTGAACTTTTCCCAAGTTACAACATTAGTATTGTGTTGTTTAGAAATGAATATGAACTGATTTTCTTTGCATTATTTGAGGTCTGAAAACACCTGCATCTTTTTGTTATTTGGCTATGTGTCATGTTCTGCAAATACATGCTCTAAATAATAATACTTTTATAGGGAGTTTGGGAGAAATGTTGTCGGTAGTTTAGAGAATAAAACAAAAATGTTCATTTTACTCAAACACATACCTATGGTCAAATCAGAGAAAGTGATAATTTTGCAGTTGTCTTTTATCTTTTTTTCCAGAGCTGCATATCTCCAACTGCAATTGTTTGTCAAACTACATAAATTTTACTAGTGAATCACTGTTGCAGAAGATAGCAGTGTTTCCACATTCACTACAGAGCCTCTGAACATCCAAATGGGTCATATCTGATCATGAAACTGTATTTTACCTGAAATAGTTTAACATGTCGATAGGTTTAATGTTTCAGAAGTTATTAAACATTTTAGATCAGTAGATGGTTTTGGTTGTCAGTGGCTGTTTGGGTCTTTGAGGGTTAATACAAGTATAATATGTGAAACAGTCTTATGGGTATGTATTCTGTAATGTGAAGTGAAATACATTTTAAAGGTAACCCTCCTAACCCTGCTGGTCGAGTGGGCAGGTTTTGGTATGCAAGTGGGTGCCTCGGAGTGAACCCACCAGGTGAACGTAGCGTGGAGAGAAGTTGGGTCAGTGTAGAAGTCAGTAAGCAGAAGAACAGTCAGCACAGGACACACATCGGGTAAGTAGTGAGCTGGACTTGGCCAAATCGACCGGAGTACTGGAGCATTGTCGTGAGAACAGGCAAGGATCAGGTGGGAGACAGGTCAGGAACAAGCAGCATATTGATTCTTCACTTTCTTAAGACCCAAATGATGTATCCCTTAGTCCAGAATGACCCTGTATTGAGTTTTACAGAAAAAAGTGTTTCTGGAAGGTAAGAAAAAAAAAAAAACTGTTCCTGACTGTTTAACTGGTATGAGGGAAAGGAATAATACATTGCATCTACAACACAGTGGTAATCTCCTATTTTCTCCAAAACTGCTGTGAAAAGCTTTTTCCAGGTTACTGCTTTAAAGCCAGTCAAATGTGAAGAGTTAAAGCAGCTCTGAGTAGCTAATAGCACTCAAGGCTAAAAATCCCATTTCCATCTGGATTTGATTTAAAATGTAAACACACTTTGTTGCACCATTGAAATCTTAACACTGTTGCAACGCATGGTGTGTCTGCAGGCATTATCTAATCCCTCATACATTCAACTTGTTGCCTGAGTTCATTTTCTCTTTCTTTAGTCTTCGTTTCAGTCTTGGCCTTCAACTCTTCCTTAAATGTTTTTTTCTCCTTCGTAGATAAGCCTTTATGCGGTGTAATATATTTTTTTTTTGATAAGTAATAAATAAACAAAACAGATACATAAAGACATTAAAGTTATTATGAACAGGTTGCAGAAATCATGCTATCCCCCCTGTTCTTTACTCCTCTGGGATCTGGCTCAATCTCAAGGCACTTTTTGGCGATTAGGTCCTTGGTATTCTCAGCTGAATGGCTCTTTTATCAGCCGCTATGGCTTTTTTCTCCTTCTCGCCTCCCAGCTCAGTGTGAGTGGGGCTTGGATGCACCCCTCCCATCCCCCATTTTCCCATGCTCCATTTCTCCCCTTTCGTCTCCTTCAGTTTTCTCTCCTGGAGGGACGGTCATCCAGTCTGTGTGTACAGATGACCTGGGCTATCATCAGCACCACAGCAAATGAATTTACTTTCCTCCAAGTCTCCTGAGATGGCTACCAACTCCTTCTTGTCGTTACAGTGACACATGGATATCTACTTGCTTCTGACATACACTGAGTTAATGATAAATATTGAGACATAGCTGATTATGTACTGTATGAACAGAGACAATAAAGCATTGAAGGCCATCCAAGACAATCACTGCATGGTTAGTACTGATTTGAGGTAAATGGTGCCATAAGACATGTGAATGAATAATAGCATGTGTTCTTCAGCCTGTTAACAGCTTATCTTGCATGCATTTCTGTCCTATGAAACACCAACAAATATGTCACATGTCTGTTTATGTATGCACAGACACTCACATACACACTAAAACAAAAACACAGATATTGGAAAACGCACCCCATTAATATGCATTCACAACTGTGTGATCTTTTAGAAGAGGGATTTGCTTATTTGAAGCCAATTATCAATGCAGTCTCATCTGTATACTAATATGCGTCTTGGCAAAACCTGCAAACATTGGGGGAGATCATTTCCACCAATAAGTTTCACAACATCTCACAGCGAGAGTCAACCAGTTCCTGAGTATTTTGAATTATTGATTAAATGGAGGCTCTATTTGACAAGGGAGCAAGGAATTATAGCAAAGACTTATATATACTACATTATTAATCCACGGTGCAACGTACTATAACGTACAGTACTTTCAGCACAGTACTTTTGTTTGGCACTTAAAAGCAGATTGTTTCACCTAACCTGTTGATAAAAGGAATACAAAATAAATGCAGGCTATTTTGGGGACCAGTTAATTAGCAATGCATTTTCCTTCTAGGGTTGAAAACAGTTTGAAGTGAAAGATAATTAAGTGTTCTAATTTGCCCTCCTATTTGTAGCTCGTTCCAGACTTAATTGTGGCTAATTAGGCAGTGATGTGAGTATTGATAAATAGTGAGGTGACACACCTTTTCAAGGATATAAAACATCTTGTTGCAATTGATTGTATATGATGTTTAATCTGAAATGAAATGTAACATGTTAGGCTACGTTCAGACTGCAGGTAGATGTGGCCCAAATCTGATTTTTTTGCCCATATGTGACCCATATCTGATCTGTTAACCCTATAACGCCAAATGTACAGGGTGGGGAAGCAAAATTTACAATATTTTGAGGAAGGGATTGAAAGACAGTGTATGACCAATTAGTTTATTGAAAGTCATGAGAATTTATTTGCCACACGAAAATTGACATCATAGAAAATGTTTTTATTCTGTGTCCTTCTTCTTTCTCAATAACTGCCTTCACACGCTTCCTGAAACTTGCGCAAGTGTTCCTCAAATATTCGGGTGACAACTTCTCCCATTCTTCTTTAATAGTATCTTCCAGACTTTCTCGTAATAGTTTTGCTCATAGTCATTCTCTTCTTTCCATTATAAACAGTCTTTATGGACACTCCAACTATTTTTGAAATCTCCTTTGGTGTGACGAGTGCATTCAGCAAATCACACACTCTTTGACGTTTGCTTTCCTGATTACTCACATGGGCAAAAGTTTCTGAAAAGGTATGGATAATAGTGTTAGGTATGATTATGACATCAATATATGTTTGGTTTCAAAACAATTGACGCAGTGCCTGCTGAGAAAAAACAACTAAATGTTCATTGTAAATTTTGCTTCCCCACCCTGTATCATATTTGATACATGAGTTTTGAAGCCCTCTACATGATCAGTGTAATATTTTTTTTCTTGAAAAACCTGATGTATACAATTAAATACATGCAATACATGGATAATCCACCAGGGGGGAGGAATTCGTTCACCAGAAGCCTTTGCAGTGACACAACAAGACTGTCATTAATGAGGAAAGAGGCAGAACGTTGACAATTTTGCAAAGAAATTACCGATTTGTTAGACATGTTTGTGTTATATAATGTTTTTGTTTGTTCAAAAATAATAATATTTGAGCATTGAGACCTGATGTATCAAATATGATACAAAAATGAAACTCATACATGGAAATTGATATTTGAAAAAAAAAAAAAAAGTTTGGTTTGTCCAGAAGGACCAATAAAGGGTCCAATTTCAAAGAACTGGCATTTTCTGTCAATGGTTTAATGGTTCAGGCTTTACAGGGTTAAAGACAGTTTGAACAGCACAAATCCGACCTAGGCCACTTTCATACATGGTCCTAAATCTGATACATATCTGATATTTTGCAATGCAACTTCAGTCTGAACGGCCAGTGCGCATTTATCCAACCTTTAAATCATTGAAATGCAACAAACACCACAATTCTGCATCCCAGGAGGAGGAGCGGTGGGAAAAACATATTTACTTCCGTAAACACAGTGCATGCCTGCGTGGTCATGTACTATGTCAAGACCTCTTTTGCACATGCGGGTCACTTCAGGGTTGCATTCAGTTCATACTCAAAACTGATAGAAGTCGCATTTAATGTGTAATAAAAACGAGCACACTAAAAAATTGGATTTCACAAAAAAATCTTAATTGTGCATCAAGATCCGCTGTCTGAATGTAGCTTTATTTATGTGTAATTTCACAGCTCATGTCCTTGTACCAACTTAATGTGCCAACAATGAAGATGAAACGTTGACGAAAAGGTGAAATATTCAAAATTTACACTCTCCAAACCTTATTCTACTTGAGGAGTTAACTTAACAGCTAACAGTATGGTATATAGGTGCATTAGAGCACAACTCTATGCAAGACTACTTGTAATTAAAGCTGCAACAGACTTGACAGACAAACCAAAAGCATGAGTGAAACAACGCTTGTGATTAAGTTACTGCTTAATAGTTTTTCATCTGTCAAAACAAAGTGATTTTATTACACTGACACACAACAGTAACCACAATTTACATCTTTCAGAGTGTAGGACAAGGTAAAAAGCAGACATGTTTTGCATCCAGCCTAGCTCCTCTGTGTACATGTTTATAATTACAAACATAGCCCTGCAGCCTGTTGACTCCTCTGTGCTCAAAATGCCATAAGCACATTTCATGCAATTTACTCCTGAATAATTTCTAATTGATTGAGAATGAGGGACAACATACGTTGACATATTGTTGCAATATGGGATATTTTTAGGCAGCAAATTCATGGGTTTCTTGGTAGGAGAGCAAATGTCCATATTTCATGTTGTCTATTCAGTTCATGCCAGTAGCAGAGCATGTGTACATTTCCCCAGTCAGGAGGTTAGCATAATGCCATTGCTATCTGTCACTTAAGACCCTGGCTAAAAGGGGGGGGATGGAAGTGCATGGGATTAGTGTTTACCCACCTGGCCAATTAGATGACAGAGAAACCTACAAGATGGAGTCTGCCTCCAGGAGCAGGTACTAGTAGCAGTTATGGCACTCAGCAGTTGCTAGGCAACACCATCTATCTGTTATTGAGCAAAGTTGTTGTGGCTATGGCTATTATATGTATAAATCATGGGTAATCTCTGCACTTCAGATAAGGTGGTGAACTTGTGTGAAAAAAATAATCCAAGGTATGATTTATTCTTGCAACAATGTCAGAAATTGATCACCTCAGACAGAGAAAGATCAAGTGATGTAAATACATTTCCAATGAGGAGAAACATGATAATATGAGGCTCTCTGTGTAATAGTAAAAGCTATGGGGAAAAGCGCATTCTAAGGGAGTGTAGATTTATCAGAGGCTTCTAAGTTGTCCAAGGCTTCCAATTTAGGAGATTAATCTTATGTGAAAATCTAGGCAATAGTGCATAGTGTGTTGTAGTTTACTAAAGGAAAGATGAGCTATGGATTTCTGTAAGGGTTTGATATATGCACCACTTGGCAGGGGATGCGGTGTAAGCAGAAATGATGAGAGTGTTGACACATTGGCATACATCACATAGAAAGTTGTACCAACCCAGTGAATCTATTTAAAATTAAATATCCACTTCATGTCTATTGCATCAGACATGTTAAATTGGTCTAAATCAATCCAGGTAAACAAAATGATTAATTAATATTTTGCACTAAAATTTTCATTCATGGCTTTGTGCACTTTTTTTTTTTTTTTAACACCTTTTATTGTTTTTGTAATACTGTTCTACCAAATATTTAAAGTATATTAATAAAAAAAAAAAAAAAAAAAACTTTTTACACTCAGGAACACATCATAAATCATCTTAATATTACCATAAAACAGAACCAAGTGATGATATAAAGCAAATTAATGCCTTAAAATCCCTGTTACAACCAAAACTCAGCTTTCAAATAAACATGAAGAAATGTATTGTGTTTGCTTCAGACTAGATAACTTTCAAATGATATATATTTCAGCTTTCAGTAATATAAATATGCATGGAAATATATAATTTAATGATTTCCCAAAGCTGCTGACAATGAGCCATTTCCTTTATAAATATATTAAAATACTGTAGGTATATATTACAGACACTTAAAAATTTGGATTTATGCAAAAGTGATAATTTTAGAGGGTTATGTGATGTGTTATACAGGGAGAGGGAGAGATGAGGGCAACTAACCACATCATGTCCTTTAGTCCTGTATCACAAGCGTGAAAGGTGCACTCCCTAACTGATGCGTTTTTCTCTGCATGTAATTATTTCATTAAATATTATAACAGTCTTGCAGCCCACAGTTGCTTGGTTCAAAGTATGTTTTGTATGATGGCCTTAAGCTCAACTTCCATACATACACTAACATCTCTCTTTCTCTTTCACTCACTCCTTTCCTTTTTCTCACTCTGTCTCGCTCTCGCTTTCTGCCTCACTCAGGCATAGTCCAGCAGTGCCAGTTTTGCCCCAGGCTGACTGATCACAGGAAGGAGCAACATTTTTGAATTCAGGGGAGGATTGAGTCACACAGTCGCAGCATCAGGCTCTATGTGTTACCCAGCTTTTCTGCTTTTCACTGTTGCAGACCACTATGATTCAAATGGAATTTTAATGGCCGAGGCGGCTAAAACCGTATCGTCTTGTCCTTCCTGCGTGTCCCTGGATTTGTCTCTTCCATGATCACACTCTTTATAGTTGTTCTGTATGTGTTTAGCTGTTTTATGATAGGTATGTTGATGGTGGATCAATTGTGGAATTTTGTCCGTTTATGCTTGTGAAGAATACTATCACTGCATAAAAATATGCCAAACATCCGATGTGCAATATGTTATATAAGGGATCAATGCAATAACAGAATGTACGCTTGTGTGTGAGTGATGGGTTTCTGCTTGTATTTATTTTATTTTAGTTTAGTTTATTAGTTTGTTATATTGGGTGGGACCTTTCTGTGTGGAGTTTACATGTTCTCCCCATATCTGCATGGGTTCTCTCTGGGTACACTGTAAGCCCGGACTTTGTATTTACTAAAATGCTTTAATTATAAACGATTTAAGTTTTATTACATTACTATAAAATGTTAAGTATATTGTACTAATTTGTAGACATAGTCGAAAGTATGAAAAAGTTTAAGTTGAATGGATTTAAATCACTAAGTTTCAGTCATGACCGCACCTTTTTATCTCAGCATTGCATTGTGGGTATTGGGCATGTTGTTGAAAATGTGTTATTTTTAAATGCAGGGGTTCAGCAGGGTTGAGGTGTTAGTGTTAATTTTGACTTAATGTATGTATGGCAATGTTTCTTAACCTTTTTACCTCCGCCAAGGAGGTTATGTTTTTGCCAGGGTTTGTTTGTTTGTTTGTTTGTTTGTCTGTTTGTTTGTTTGTTTGTTTGTTTGTCTGTCCGTTAGTGTGCAACATAACTCAAAAAATTATGGACAGATTTGGATGAAATTTTCAGGGTTTGTTGGAAATGGGATAAGGAAGAAATGATTAAATTTTGGTGGTGATCGGGGGTGGGGGGGCCCACGGGGGGGGCCACGTTTGTCTGTCCGTTAGTGTGCAACATAACTCAAAAAGTTATGGACAGATTTGGATGAAATTTTCAGGGTTTGTTGGAAATGGAATAAGGAAGAAATGATTAAATTTTGGTGGTGATCGGGGGTGGGGGGGCCCACGGGGGGGGCCACTGATCAGCCTTGGCGGAGGTCTGCGCTCTCCGAGTGCTTCTAGTTGTGTTTGTTTTTGTATTTTTGTAGAGCTGCACCATGAAGTGAGAGCCATTGGCTGAACAATGGTTTTCCTGTTATCTATGAATGTACTTGTATGTAAATCTTTATGCCTTGCTGAACTGAGCACGTCCTGTACTGGCGCACTACACTGAGCTAATTACCTCCGCCAAGGAGGTTATGTTTTTGCCAGGGTTTGTTTGTTTGTCTGTCTGTTTGTTTGTTTGTCTGTCTGTTTGTTTGTTTGTCTGTCCGTTAGTGTGCAACATAACTCAAAAAGTTATGAACAGATTTGGATGAAATTTTCAGGGTTTGTTGGAAATGGGATAAGGAAGAAATGATTAAATTTTGGTGGTGATCGGGGGTGGGGGGGCCCACGGGGGGGGGGGGGCGCAGACCAGAAAATTTCATCAAAATCTGTCCATAACTTTTTGAGTTATGTTGCACACTAACGGACAGACAGACAGACAGACAGACAAACAAACCCTGGCAAAAACATAACCTCCTTGGCGTGGGGGGGCCCACGGGGGGGGCCACTGATCAGCCTTGGCGGAGGTCTGCGCTCTCTGAGTGCTTCTAGTTTCCTACCTAAATTCCACCCACACTACAAATTATTAAGTTTAATACTTATACAAAGCAACTTATGTTGCAAAAGATTTTAGTTAAAGTCAACTTGGAATTGAGTAGAATGAATTGATGATATTAAGTCTAATGATTATACAAAGCAATTGACATTGCAACAAATTTTAAGTTAAATTTCCTGTGTTTTACTGGAAATAGCAATTCCATTCAAATCAAGCATTTAAGTTTAATACACTCAAGTTTTCATTACTCATTTCTTACATTTTTTAAGGCAACCAGTTTCCTCAAAATTTTAAAGTAAACTCACCTTATCTGGTCTAATAGTGTACTCCAGCTTCCTCCCACCATCCAAAGACATGCACTGATAGGTTAATCAGTTAATCTAAATTGCCCATAGGTGTGAATGTGAGAGTGATTGTTTGTCTCTATATGTCAGCCCTGCGATGAACTGGTGACATGTCCAGGGTGTACCCTGCCTTCGCCCATAAGTAGCTGGGATAGGCTCCAGTGACCCCCGTGACCCAAGTGAGGATAAAGTAGGTTCAGAAAATGAATGAATGAATGAGTTTATTATATCATGGACAATCCCAGTTAATTAATTAACTGTATCAATAACAGTATAAAGGGCAGCTTTAGCCAACATGGCTATAGTATCCTGCTGTAGTCCCCGTCCTGATGACAGTAGGCACCCAGTTAGTTGCTCTATATATATTCTATTCTATTCTATTCTATTCTATTCTATTCTATTCTATTCTATTCTATTCTATTCTATTCTATTCTATTCTATTCAAATCAAATCAAATCAAATTTTATTTATACAGCGCCATACCATAACAAAAGTTATCTCATGACACTTTACATATAGAGTTGGTCAGAACCAAACTCTAAGCCAATTTACAGAAACCCAACAGAATCCTCCAGGAGCGAACACTATTCTATTCTATTCTATTCTATTCTATTCTATTCTATTCTATTTGTTTCGTTTCGTTTTGTTTCGTTTCGTCCAGCCAAGTCAACCTGGAAATCTATTCTCTTCAAGTATATAAAATACAAGCTCTGATAAAGTATTACATTTAGGATGGATTAAGATATGGATTATCTCTGACCTGTACGGTGGCATATCAAGAGGCCAGTATAATTTAAATTGTCCCTGAAATGTTTATCCATTATAACCTTTAGAAACTAAAGGAATTTACAATTCTTGTATTATGCAGGTATTGACATTCTCAAGTAGCTGCCAAGCATGGATGAGTGGTAATACCTTGAGGAACTCACCTATTTATATTCATAGTTGTTCCCATACAGGAGGGGGCAGTGCAGTGAACCTCTCTGACTTCAGCCAACTGAGGAATTCAGACAGAGAACAGTAGATGGATAAAGTGAAAGTTAAACCCAGGGCTCATGCTCACAGAGAACATAAGCCGATCAAAATCTCCATCCAGTATCCTTCACATTCAACTTAAAGATGACCTCTTGTTATACTTTTGGTGACATATTTTGTACTCAAGGATGTGTAAAACAACCATCTTCATCAATGAAAGATGTGAATTCCAAATATAACTTTAATTATCTGACAATACATAACTGACAAAAACTATATTTCAACATGGTTGCAATTTGATTCACTATGTATGACTGACTCCCAACTTCTTTTGTTGACTTGTTTTCCATGTTGTTGTAATGCAAAGTTGAGGGGGAAGTCTTGCAAATGAGTTTCATGTGTGTTATGCAAATGTTTCCATTTTGCATCAAAATAACCTCTTCTCTTATTCGTTTCTCCATCACCAGCTCCTACAGATATTAATCATAGAAAGAAAAGTTGGTTTCATTCCACACATCTTTCTTTCCTTCACACATTTTACCCATAAAGACCCAGTGCTACTTTTGTGGCAGTTCCCAAAATTAACATGAACTGATTTTTAACTCAGTATTTTGCATTCTTAAGTGAAAATCTGATATATTATTTTTATATTCAATTTACAGATTATGATCGATGTTCATAAAAGCTCAAATTAAAGATGAATGTTATTATATCAAAAACAGAGAAAACTGAGGAAAAAGGGACTATTTCAGTAAAATATATCATTAGCTGAACATAAAAACAAATGTCTCCATCTACTATCATTGTTCCAACTCCATGGGTTTTATTGGTGAATCAATGTTGTAGAAGATGGCAGTGTTTCCATGGTAACTACAGAGCCTCTGAACGTCCAAATGGGTCGTATCTGATGATCATGAAAAGATGACAAACTGCATTTTACACCAATTATTTACATGTATTGATAGGATTAGCGGATCAAAAGATATTAAACATTTTAGATCAGTAAATAATTTTAGATTTTTGGGTCTTTATGGGTTAATGACCCTGACTACTACCAGAAAAACATCAACACTGTTCAACATGACACTTCTTTACCAGCATTTCCTTCTTTACCGACGTCAACTTGACACACAAAGTTAGCAGAGAGCCATTTCATTACAGAAACAAACAAATTAACCTTTAAATACCAGTGGGGGCATTTAAGTGCTGGTTGCACTCATTCGGCATTCAGCATCTATTAGATCTCCGGTCTCTCTCTGCCTCACACACAATCAACCCCCCACCCCAAATATCCCTTTGCTGTTGACTGCAGCTGGGAAGTGAGGTGACGCTGTATATGGGACATCACAGATCTCATTAATGTGACTGCGCAATCAAATCAGGTCAGATGGATGCATTGGTGCCTAGAGAAGGGATTTGATAGCCAGCTCAGAAATGCCTTATAATAAGTTAATTAGACATTCACTTAATAGTCCTCCAGCTATCATATCACTTGATTGTTCCTTGATAGGGTTTAGGTCTGGAGAATTGAGTGTCACAGGCTACTGCCTTATCGGTCCAATGAAGTAATGGGAGAGTCTTCATTAGGATTACAAACAGCCTGCTTCCTGGCTTGGAATATGATCATCTGAGAACTGGAATGCAACAATCACAAACTAATTTGTGGCGAATTTGGCAAAGGCTGAAACATTAATGAGGATTTTGGGGTATGGGAATTCTTCTGACTTTTGCAATATGTGACTTGTATGTTGATTATTGGAGGATGGAAATAGCTGCGTGTGGGGACATGGGTGTTTTTTTACATGATAGTTGGAAATTTACAATCTGTACCAGCTGTGTATATGGTCAGTTGCAGCCTTGACTTCCATACTACTGTAAAATCCTCCAACATTTATTATTGTTATGTCATTGCTGTGAGTATACAGTTGCGGAAAAAAATATTAGACCACCCTTGCTTTCTTCAATTTCTTGTTCATTTTAATGGCTGTTACAACTAAAGGTACAGTTGTTTGGACAAATAGAATGAAAACAATAAAAATAGCTCCTAAGAGTTTAATTTAAGAGCTACTGATATCAAGACATTTTCCATGGTTTTCTTGATAATAACAAAAATCACTTCAGTTCTTACATCAATATCTATGTCATTGTACTGACAAAAACAGAGCTTTTAGACATTCCATGTTTTGTTTTCTGTCTGTTTTAGTCACATGATACACACAGGAGTTAGTACTTGATTGCATAACCATTGATTTTGATGACTTTTGATGGTCTAATAATTTTTTCCATGACTGTATATAAATATTTGCATAGGCATATATTGAAACTTGAGTCTTACCGTGTAGTACCTGTGTTCCTCTGTAAAATAATGATTTTCATGGTGCAAAATTTGGAGCACAGGATAGGGAGGAGTGATGCATACAGGCTGTTCTGTCAAATCAGCAAAACATACTTCAATAGGACATCAACATAAAAATGTTATAGTGCTAGCATAGCTGATAATTTGAGTAAATGTGATCTAAGACCAAAGAGTAGGTTTCCATATGGACAGTAGGGACAGCTAAAAAATAGCAAAAAATATTTTGGAAGGACAGAAATGTCCCTATCAGTAGTTGAGAAACATATTTATATTGTCTTTCTGTTAATGTCTGTGTGCACATATTTGGGCAGCACAGGTTCATCTGGATTAAAATCAGGTATAAGTAGGTTAGTGCTTCGGTCAGTGTCCTTGACCACGGTACTGATGATGATTTTGAGTTTCCTGCATGCATTTAATGACACTTCACTACTCCTAATGTGCTAATGCTGCGTATTCTGTGTGTGAGTAAGGATGGATAAAATGCAGAAACCAGTTTCCCTAAGGAGATGATAAAATGAGTTGACCTTTTAACATTTGGAGTCTACTCATAGAACTAAACTTAGAAATGCAACCTAAACTTTTCCCCTGCATGCGCTGCACACAACAGCACATATACAGTAGGTTTGTTCTAATCAATATGTAAAATACACCTACAAGCTAACATCACAAGCCTTTCCTCTGCAGAGAAATGTGTTTGCTGGTGTTAGTTCATCATGTTAACTAGCAAGGTAATTCTGCTTTTCAAATTTCAAGATACATTTAAATTTATGTATCCCATAAAGATAAACTTAGAAGCAGATAAGAGAAGTGATAAAGAATCAATGCATCTTCAGAGTTCCAGGTGAGAAACTATATTTTATTTAGAAATGATAGAATTATAAAGAGACATAATGGTTAAAGTCAGACTTAGTGTGTTCGGTTAATTGTTAAAAAATCTCAGTTTAATAATCACCTTCACTAATAAATATGCGTGTTAACAGGATATTTATATATTTGCATATCTATCTTATTCAAGAAGGCCCAACTTTATTACAAAAAGGAAACTGAGAAATCATGTACAGATACAGTAAAAGCTGAGAAAAAAGCAGCAGGATCTTCAGTTTCATGATGTTAACTTAGACATAAGATGTAAGACATAATAAAAGTATAATTATATATTGATGTTCAGATTCTTTTTTCTTGTTGTGGAAAGGTGGAGGTGTTAGGACTCTTGTGTCCTAACACTGAAATTAAGCTGACACCCTTATAAGGTATTAACTTTCCAGTGTTGAATATCTTGGGAATGAGATATGAGATCTTTCTAATTAACAGCTTCTAATATCTAACAGTTTCCCACTGACGGTGCTATCATTACATGTTATTATATTATAATTTTGTCTAACAAATTATAAAATACCATTGTTTTAATCTATGTTGTAATTCACATTACTCAGTTTTAGCTGTTCGTTTCTTTCCAAACAGATTACAAAGTGTTCAAAGACAACTTGGCATGAAAAATACATCCATGGAGATAAGGAGGCAAGAACTAGAACTAGAATTTACACTGGTCTGGTGATTGGTTGAGCCTCTTTGACATTTCTCTGTTTGTTAAACATTGCATGTACTGAATTGATAATAATACCTTTCACTAAATTTTCTTAAGATTTTGGGTAGTTTCATCCTGAGTATTTAAAAAAATTTGTATATGTCTTTATAATCTATGCTCTCTATGCAGAATTACAGTTTACTGTCAGTGCCATGGATACCATCACATGGACACCATGACTAATTATTCCAAGGGTGTCAGTGTGGTTTTAGTGGTTCTGATAGGACTGAAAGCAGATGTCGTCTTATCTCAGATACAAAGAATTCCAAATGGCATGTTTCAAGGCCCAGTTATCTGAAAATAAGTCATGTATGTTTTGTATATTTTGATAATTTGAATTTTTTTTAATTACAGAAAACAAATGAAGATATTTCATGCAGAAATAAATAAATAAATAAATCCTTTTAAGATGAACCTTGTATCTCAGGTGCAACCAAATATGGACACAGTTTTTATATTTCAACATATTTTATAATTATTATTGTGAGCTTTATAGCCACAACTTCAGATAATTATAGCTTCTGCAATAACCCACAGTTTAATTATAGGTTTGTCTAATCATAAGGGCACTTAAAGCTCCACTATGGTTCGCAGGCGTCAACATCTGTGACCAAATGGGAAACTGCATTTTGTCTTTAAGTTCACCAATGTTTGTGTACAAAGAAAATTAACACTAGAAGTGACTTAATCCAGTTTTGATTGTAAAATATCATTTGCAAGGTGTATATTTGTTTTATCAAGTTGGTGTTAATATTTAAATATAACAAATATAATAGAATCCAATACTTTGAGGTGAACATTGATGTTCAGAAACACATTTGTCTGTGTTTCCAAAGGGGTTGTAGGGTTTTAACCTACATACTGAGAACAAATACATATAGAACATGGATGGATACAGGGTAACATCTGTCTATCTCTATCTTTCTCTGTTCGTCATTCAGGATTTTCCATCATTATCATTCTCACAGAGCTGAAGTCAAGTCACAGGGGTCCTAAACTCTGATAGACTGTCAGATCACATGGGACCAAGTCGTTGTCCCTGAGCTTTAGTTGCAGTCATCATCCCCATCCCTCATGGCTGATGTCTCGGGGGGAAAAGCCCAGACAAAGCGGCATCTGTGAAATTACACAAAATCAAGGTTAACAAGATAACTTTGAAGAAATGAGCGCTTCTCTCTCCATCATTGCAACACAAATTGCATACATAAAGCAGATTACACCTGGTCAGACTGTAAATACTAAACATTCTTCACCAGCAAATAATCAATATGTTTAAATCAATTTTCAAAGTATACGGGTTATTTTTCTAATATCAGTTATCATTAATAAAGGGGGGGGTGATACCCAATATAGGCATCAGTAAATAAATTCAAATATATTGGAATGTAAAATTTAGTGTAGATTTACAGTCTAATAACAACTAGCAATATTTTTGCATTACTCATAGTATTATTATATTCTTATATACACACATATCTGTGTGTACATAACATAGTAGTAATTAATGGAGGCATCATATTCCACTTAGCTGAATGTATTATAAGATAAGATAAGATAAGATAAGATAAGATAAGATAAGATAAGATAAGATAAGATAAGATAAGATATACTTTATTGATCCACCAAGGGGGAAATTCAAATATACAGCAGCACAAGACAATATCAAGTACAATAGAAAAATAAAAAAATATGAATGTGTTAAAGTGATTAAAAATGACAAAAATAGTAGTAATAATAATAATAATAATAAATAAAATAACAAGTGTGCAGTAGGTGACTTTGATAAGTGTGCAAGTTAAGTAAAATATCCTATAATATATAATTATAAATATACTGTATATAATCATAAATATACTAGTTTAAATTTTCCTTCTCCATCATTGAAGCCATCTTAGTGTAAGCCTCCAAAATCAGTAAAACATGACTTTTCTGTCTGCAAGGACATTTCTGTATAGTGGCACTTAAAGCCTGAAATCCCTAAATTCAGCAGCCTCTACAGAAATGAGAGCTCTATGAGGCATGTTGGACTACAGGAGAGAGTACTGGGCAACTGATGCTGCATTCTGTTGCTTTGGCTCAACAGCTTGACTCATGAAAAAATACTTAAATGATAAAAATTAAATGATGATTCAGTGATATACTGTAAAATACACTGCTTCATTGTGGTTGGTATAAACAATATTTATGAAAGAGAGAAAAATGATTCCTCATGGCGCTGTATGAATGTGAGATGGTAGGGTTAACCAGATGAATTTATATCCAATTTACAAGAACAAAGGTTATTTCACACTTTCTTGAATGTCCCAACATTAAGGAAGTACAAGTCATTTATTAAATTTATTTATTTAATTTGGACTCACTTTATCATCAACAGGTTTGTCAAAAAAATAAAAATAAAAAAAATAAATGACCATTTTATTCATTATTACTGATAGACCAACATGATACAGTAGCACAGTAGACTGGACCTACAGTATCAAAGGTTAAGTAGATATTTATGATTCTTACCGCGATTAAATCACAATGATATGTTGCTATAGCTGCTGTTTTATTATAGACAGCAGGTGAGTATCTTTAGCTCTGTCACTTCTCCCCAAGCCTGCAGTTCACTCAGCAGCAACAATGTTCCGTTGGTGTCAGACTAATGGCAAGGTCAGCGGAGACCAAGAACCCACCTGCTCTATTGTTTGTTTGTGAGATGACAGGAGGACTTCTCTACCTGGTGAACTCCTTTGTTTAGAACAGATGTCACTTTTCTGTTCATTTGAGAAAAAAAAAAAAAAAAAAAAAAAAAAAAAAAAAAAAATATATATATATATATATATATATATATATATATATATATATATATATATAATTAGCACCATTGAAAGCGCATGGTCCAAACATGTGGTGCAATTTCAAGATGATGATTTGCTCAGGTGCCTATTTTGTATTTCTTGCTCACAAGATGAGTAACACAGTTAATGGCTGTATTTTTTTCATTCCCGACATGTGTGACGTCGGCGTTTGGACAAATCTCTTAATGTTGGACATTGAGTCGAATCTCTTGTACAAAGTCACGCTCGACTGGTAACTTTTGGTATGGTCAATAGTCTATATAAAGGTAGCAAAGAAAACTCCCAAATGTTTTTTCCAGCTCAAAATGCCACCACTTACGATACAAGAGAGAGAATTTCTGAGTACCTGTATTCAGTGACTGAATTAACGTGTTCAGTTGATCACAATTTGTCCACAATTCATTCTCTAATGACCAGTGCTTCCCTCTTTAATATGAAGGTCACCCTAAACCAATTAATTTAATATATTTCCAAATATACATATTATTCTGGCCTGTGCGTTTTTAATGGTGCTAAGTATATACAGTATATGCTACCACCTTCACAGGTTCCTCACTGCCAGCTTTTAAAAAGTACAGTCATGAAGAAGGTCTGAGAAGTTTTTAAATATAGTGATGCAGTTGCCACGTCTGTAGCAGCTACAGTATGTTTTCAACTTTGTACTATTTCTGTGTTCAGACTGTGAGCAATCACTTTACAGGGCTGCAATCGGTGGGTGATTTTAGTTCACTGATTGATAGGAGTAGTGTCAGTGCTGTTGCAGCAGTATGTGGGTGGGCAGCATTTGATGGGCTGTTAATATATAATATTTAACATTTACAAGGATTTGGAGTTATGTGAGTATTACCATTAGATGGTAATTCCTCATTATATGCCAAGCAAAAGCAAAATAAAGTGTTGTATGTTTAACTTTTCTCCTTATTTGTTATGTTTTGGGAACCATCTTGTATGGGAAGCAGTGCATTATGGCCTTTGTTATAAAATGATCATAAACATAATTTATTGTTTGTTTATTATACACTTTTAGAGGATTAATTTCAATGATCAATTAGGACTACAGCTAAACATTGCTTTTCTTCTTGGCAATCAACCAATGTAAATTGAGGCACTCATTAAGACCAGCATTGTAATTGCTTGGTGGTGTTACACTTTGATTTACTCTCATCAATAAATAAAATACAATCAGTGGTGTTTGATTATATTGTGTTCGTTACTCTCAAGTGACGAGATGAGGCTGTTAAGAAGATAATGGATGATTTAGTTGAAAACATAATTTAGAATAGATTAGACCGTTCCTCACTGTATGGCAAACTTATATCCTATTCTTTAGCTGTTCCCCCATACTGCAATGGTGTACTGCAAGGCGGGTCTGGGAGATTTGATGGTTCAACAATGGAGAAGTAAAATAATTCTGGAAATGTTTTGCCCAGTGGTGTTTTGAAAAAGGCCATTTCAAGAACATAAAGAGCCAGAGGGAACATTTCTTGGAGGCAGAGTTTCTTTTGTGTTGTTTCAGTTTCTTCTGGTGTGCTGTTGTTACCCTTCTCTTGTGGGGCATAAAGCCTCCAAAACACTTCCTTCTGGAGTTAACCTCCTGGGTTTCATACGCTGTGTTGTTACTCTTCAGCTTAGGGATTGTAAGGTCTGTGCCATTAATTAAAGACATTATACTCACTTTTGCAAGTTTAGTTAAAACATTAGTATTACATGGGGGAATACTTGTTTTGTAATAAATGTTGATAATAATTCAAAGGGTAGGCCAAATAGGCTTTTAGCTTCAGCCTATTCCTTTTTTGGTCACAACACCAAGATCGATGCTTTTTTTTTTTTGGTGTGTTTTTTGGGGGTATTTTATATTATTTTTACTTCTGTTTTGCTATCGCATTGGTGTTACATTGATGAACCCTGTGCTGTCCTTTCATGATCAAAAACAAACAAACTAGAAAAGCACTCGGAGAGTGCAGACCTCCGCCAAAGCAGATCAGTCCCCTTCACCCCCCACCCCCTCGTTTGTTACCTCCACCAGGAGGTATTGTGATCGCTTTGCTTTGTGTGCGTGCGTGCGGGGTAAGCCCCCCCCCAACCCCCGATCACCACCAAAATTTAATCATTTCTTCCTTGTGCCAGTATCAACATTTCATGAAAATTTCATAAAAATCCATCCATAACTTTTTGAGTTATCTTGCCAACAAACAAAGAAACAAACAAACAAACAAACACGCACGGGAGGCAGATCTGTCCTGGCGGAGGTCTGCGCTCTCTGAGTGCTTTTCTTGTTCCTTGTGCCAGTATCAACATTTCATGAAAATTTCATCAAAATCTGACCCCCCACCCACCCCTCCCCCCATCATCACCAAAATGTAATCATTTGTTCCTTGTGCCAATATCAGCATTTCCTGAAAATTTCATCAAAATCCTTCCATAACTTTTTGAGTTATCTTGCTAACAGACAAACAAACCCCGCTGAAAACATAACCATTGTCGTTCCTTGGTGGTGGTAACAAACTTGTTGCAGTTGCGCAGACACCGAGATGATAACAAAGACAATGTGGCCAAGTCGTACCTACTACATCTGACTCAAATAGTGGATGATTAACAGATCGGATTATTTTTGCTTATAGCACACTGCAGTCATTGTAAATATTATTTTCATTTCACAAGTAAATTAGTCTTCCTTGGAGGAAAACCAGGCCCTACATCTGCTTTTTAATCATTTCCAAGAGCCAAACCTCTCATGCACATCTGTCATATACTAACTAGCAAAAGTATGGAGGTGCTGAATAGATTGTAATGTCTTACACAGCAAATTTTATACAGATCAGTTGAGGAGACCATTCTCTTTCCACCACATAAAGACAATAAAATAAAATAAAATAAAATCTGCCACTGATGAGATGTGTTTTGCATCAAAATTGCATGGTTTTTGTTGTTAAACAGGGATCCTGTGCTTCTGTCATCAGCTCCACTCCTACTGAAGGCAATGCCTAGAGCGTTTAACTGATGGTATCAAGCTCGAGCTAATGTAATATTGATAAGGGACAATTACCCATTAATGGCATACAGCAGTTTCTGGTCTTTGTCACCTATTAGCTCTTTAAGAAGCAGTGCAGTGAAGAGCTAATGGTGGCAAATCCAGTGGTTGATTCATTCACTTGGTTAACAGATTAATACTCTGTTAAACATTCCTGTCACGGTAAAACTGTGATAATACTAACTATACTTAGAACAGGAGTGGACATGTTTTTTTTTTGTTTTTTTTTTCTGGTGAGGATAACATTTAGAGGGTGAACCATGAAGCCAACAAAATCTTTTCCACTTTTCATTCAGCTCAACAGAAAATATCAAAAGGTCAGAGATGGAAGGCAGCACTCAGTTCAGTTCAGCTAGTTTATTTCAGCCTGTGTTGAGGATGTTCCAGAATTAATATGAACAGCAATCAACAACAAGACACTGAATTACATGGAACAATATTGACTGAAAATGTGTAGGCTGAAGTTATAGCTTATTACATCTACCCTTTGTACATATTAGAACAGGCAGCTCTTTGGGTGAAAACAACCGTAACATAAAAACAAAACAGATTTTTTTCCCTCTTTTTTTTCTTTTTGCCTGCAGTTTTATGAATTGTTGGCGACTCATATACAGAACATAAAAATAAATAAAGGAAGCAAAAGTAAAATTCCCAAATATACTCTGTGATCATGAATTGTTACCTTTGTTTACCATAATTTTATAAGCATTTATTTTTATGATTATGATATTGTGATCTGATTATTACAAATTTTATTACCTAAAATATGGAATAACTTTTGAACCACTAATAACATTGAAATAATTAATGTAAAATGCAGTTTCTCAGCTTTTCAGCAACATCAGATCAAGGTTATAATCGTTAACGAAAACGAACGAAATGACGAAAACTAAAATTGAAAAAACACTTTCGTTAACTGAAATAAATAAAAACTCTAATTAAAAGAAAAAAAAAAACGATAACTAACTTAAACTGTATTGTGAGCTTACAAAACTAACTAAATATGACTTTCATCACAATTTTTTTTTCAAATTGGTAAAACCTCAGTGATAGCCTAATTATCACTAATCCTTTAGTCTTTCCATGCTTATGCAACTGAAACACAACCCTCACGGTGAACAACTTCGAAGATGACTCCATCATAAACTTAGTTCGCTTGTTTAAATAACAAACCCAAACGTCACTCGGGCCGTTTTGGAAATGTTCTCAAGCAGTGCATTGTGGGAATGGGAATTCCATACAGCAGTAATTTCACTGTCTCTTCATGAGTGTTGAACCCAAATATCGCCTTTACCTCCGTCCACCGACTATACTCATTCTTTAAAACAACCCTGCTGGACTATATATTTTTACGTTGTAGTGATCTGGCTCCTTTTCTTGCCAAATCTGTGAGAGACTGCTTTTGCTTGGTCGCAGTTCCCACACTGCACTTCGCAACAAAATTTCCAAAAAAGGCCTAAGTGATGTTTCAGTTTGTTCTGTAAACAAGCGGACTGTATTTATGATGGATTCATCTTCGAAGTTGTTCACCGTGAGGGAAGTGATTCAGGTGCGTAAACATGGGAAGACTAATGGATTAGTAATAATTAAGCTATCACTGGGGTTTTACAAATCTGAAAAACAATCTGTGATGAAAGTCATACACTGCTTTAAGAGTTAACAGATGCACAGTTCAGTCATAAGATGAACTTAACATCCAGTGGAGAATATAATCATCTCTATCAGTGGTTCTCGATCTTTTTCTGTCAGCCCCCCTTTGGAGGACGAAAAATCTCCAGGCCCCCCTCAACCCCAACAACATTGTAACAATGGTGCAATTATTAACTTTTACTGAAAGAAACATCCGTATTATAACAATACTTTTTGCTTTTCCTTGAATAATTTGTTGTGCAAATTAAAAATAACTTTGATTTTTGCTTGAACAATACAAATAAACTCAACAAGACTGGTCCTTGAGACAATATTTTTCCAAATAAAAATAGGAAATCCACAGTTATCTTACAACTATTACAGTGAAGTTACTTTTTTAGGACAACAAACACATTTTGATAACAAAGATGAACATTTTATTTATTTATTTATTTCAAACATGCAAAGAAACAAAACAAAACAAAATGAAGCAAATTAAGACAAAAACAAAATACCATTTAAATGAACAGTCTATTTTCAAGTATGTTTAAGTCTGAATTTTGCATGGTCGAAAAGGAGTAGGAAGAAGTATAAACATATTTAATCCTACCCCTCAAGTGCTTTTACACCTTTATCACTAACTTAATACAAGAATCAAACAATGCAGTTTTTTTTTTCTGATTTTAGCATTCAGCCACAACAAATACATAATTCAGTAATTGAATTATACACAATATAGTCATGACAGTACAGTCATACAAACAGACTCATTCAACAATTTTCTTCAATAATTACAGCATATTTATCAATACAACATTATCCATAAACAAACAGCCCTCATTGTCATTGTTAAATACTGTACCTCTCAAGAATCAATTCTTTATATCTTTTTTTAAACTAAATTATGTTTGATATTTGTCTTATCTCCACACACAATTTGTTCCACAATTTTAAAAATATCAGTGGCTGCAGTGAGCCCATTTCCATTGCACATTTCAGAACAAAAGTGTAAACTGTACAAACTGTGCAAAAACAGAAACATTGCACATTTTTCTTTTCCAGTCCAATCCTTGTCCATTCTCCAAACCTAAACTCTTTGTCTAGTCTAGTGACAGATCACCATCACAGTCGACTTGTTTGTTAATGCGTCCCTAAAATGAGTCCAGGGTGCTCCAACGCTAAAATATTTGTTCCACCTGCAACATGTTCTAACCTGAAGAAAAAAAACAATCATTCAGGAATGATCCCATGCCCCCCCGGCAGCCCTTCATACACCCCTGAGGGGTCCTCCCCACAGTGTGAGAAACACTGATCTGTATGAAGGCCCCAAAATGAACATTACTTCAAAGAAAGAATTACAGCTTTAACTTTTATACTAAGAATTAAATGTGTCATTCAAAAAAAAAAAAAACTGCCAAAATGGTAATGTTATGGAAATTCCACAGAAACGTAGTAAGAAACATTACCATTTTTCTTTGTCTTTTTCTCTGGCTGTGGTTGGTGAGTTTACTGAAAAGGTTTTGAGACACTGAGGATTTTTTTTTGACAGTGATGTGAAAAATTGAGACATACCATAAGGGAACGTTGTGTTTTTTCACCACATTTGACCAGGTCATTTTTTAATTAGTGAGCTGAGCCAGAGGGCACCTCTTCCTCTGAGGTGGAACAGTTGTGATGAGACAGTGTGAACCAGAGGAAATATGTAATGGCTGTGATTAAAAGCTATGTCAACTTGGGTACCTCAATGAGTAACCTTGAATCTTACTAAAAAGGTAAGCTCAATCCTCCGTGCATTCATTTTGCTCGTATTGAAATATGTTGTTTCTTACCTGCTTAATTATCTCAGTGCATTCATTATTGCTCTATTCATTTGTGCAAAGATTTCTAAAGATATGGTTTTTCAAGGCCCACATGGCAGTAGGAAACCTTATCATCTGCCAAAATAAAATGGAAGTTTATAATCTTTGATACAATGACTACAAGCTGATTTTTATTGCAGATTTTGCTGAAGGTCTGATATATATTTAACCACTGGGCATTACTGATAAAGGAGCCAATCAGATGCTTAAAATTATTTTCATCCACTGGGTAAAATGACAAAAAAAAAAAAAAAATGAATAAGAGTGACTTAAAAGGTATTTCATATTTTATCACCTTTGCATTCTTGGTTGATCACAAAAAAATGAATGTGATTGGTAAATTGTTGGTATAGGAGAGTTAATTTCTTTTTAACCTTTTCATACATAGTGGTCACTACAGTGGACAGTTCTTCTCCAGCTGTTCTCTTGCATATTCATGGGTTTTTTTTGTTTTAGTTCCATATCAGCCAACACAGTGGACACTCATGCACCATCCAAAACACTGCAGTTCATACAATTATTGTAACTTTGCTGCTCATGATAAACCTGATCTGCAGTGACATGTTTTAGTGTAAATCAATTGCTAATTGTTATTAGACTGTAATTAAGAAACTTTTTTTTTTTTTTTTTTTTCTTTTTTGTGCATATCCTCCTGAGACCCAGCAACGCATTTTGTCCTCTGTGGGGGACAAAAGTTTGACTGTTTTACTTAAAAAAATACTGTGCATTGCAATGGACATCCCATTAAAAAAATCAATCAATAAATAAAAATAGTGTTAAAAATGTATCTGAAAAAACTGTTGCATTATGCAGTTTCCAATCAAGACAATTTTTTAATGTAAAAAAGCTAAAACTGTCAAATTCCTGGGTCTCAGGAGGATATTATCTCCATGAAAGGAGTAATAACTAATATTAGAGTATGATAAAATGTGAGAAAACAATAGCAATTTAGCAATTAGCTGCATTAAAAATGGTTTTGTTTCATAGTTTTCACACAGTATATCACTTTCTGATGATGATTTTTAAATACGTGTTTCTTTGCTTAAAAAATTAAACGCATGGTGTCCAGCTGAGTGGACATTTTTGTAACTCCACAAAAAATAGGTTTATTTAAAAAAAAAAACAAAAAAACCCAAAAACAATTGCATTGTTTTTTTTTTCATGCCTAAAGAGGAACAAAAACACTCAAGAAAAATATATTGACTAAGGTTCTCATAATTCATGCATGAAAGGGTTAATGGCTGTTGCCTTCTTCCAATGTTTGGACTGTGTAAGAGGCATGTTTACGACACTGTTCACTGACGCATCAAGAACATTGTTTACATATAATGGCTCCTTCAGCAATATGTAATTTGATATGGGGAAAAAAAAATTAATCATCTTTAGCCAAGCTCTGAGTTTCCATTCTCTGGGTGCACAGAGGAATGTTACATACATATATAATACTTGGTTTTATTCTTTAAGGGGCTATATGTAAAACACTGTTAGCCGTTATACTCCTTAGGATTAATTTTATCGAAGTGGCTCCTGATGCAGTACTGTGGTACGAAATAGCGATTTGTCTGTTACCACAGAACCAATCAGTGCCCTTGTTATTTCATGTCTAGACTGGTAACGTGTTACATCCCGAAAAAGTACCAAGGCAATCAGATAGCAAATAGGTCAGACAGGGATACAGCTGAGATTTTGCTCACTCTGTAACATGTCAGAATGTGACGAGGGAGACTGGGGTTCAATTCCTGGTTGAAGTAGTATTTTTTATTCCATTTTTTTTTTTCTGAAGATTTTTAAGGGGGGGGGGGGGGTAATTCTGATGTTAATATAAATCAGCCACTGGAACAATGTTCAGAGTGCAGAATTCAGACCACAGCACTGAATAGACAGGACTGACACAGAACTGAGAAGTAACACGGCACATCTAATATGTAGCTCCGCCCACCTTCTCCAGCCTCAATGGCTGCACAGAGCAAAGAACACCATAAAACAACATATAGAGCATTTAGAACAATAATTCCTATTCTGTACTATATACTATCACTAATTTGTTATTTCTTCCATATATCACCACAGTACTGTGGCAGTAGCCATGGCCTAATTTTATTGTTGAACCAATAGAATACTCAGTCGATCCAAAATGTTTGAGAATCTCAAATCTGAATGTTCACCAAAGGAAAGGGAGCTTTGACTGATACATAAGTCTACACAGTTATTAGGAAACATTTATTGTGTGTATTTTTTCTGACTCACCTGTTTATTCTCAGTTTTTGGAGCAAGCTTAAAAAATGAATAACTCAAAATGATAAATTATCTTTTTTTTCCTTTTCAAAAATATATGATAATAGATTAGATTTCTGTAGCCCTTTTCAAGGCACCCAAAGTGCTTTACATTAGTGACCCATAATTCATCCCCTCTCACATTCACACTCTGGTGGTGGTAAACTACATGTGCTGATGGAAGTGTGACTGCCATTATGCACCAACAGCCCCTCCAACTACCACCAAACTCTCACATGCATTCATACAGTTTGAGTGACACTGGTGGCAAGGTGGGTGAGGTGTCGGCACATGACTAGGACAGAATGGGATTTGAACCGCAAACCCTTCAGCCTGCCCCTTATATATGGACCAATGTAGACACCTTTCTTTTTAATAACATTTAAATAACATCCATCCATCTGTTTGCTGTCCTGATCATGATTAACTTTCCTGAAGCAGCAATCACCCCCTGGTGAAATGAAATGCTGTTCAAATAAATGTTTAATTTGTGTAGATTTTGAGGGGTTCATACACGCTCAATAGGATTTAAGCCAGGTGAGGTAGGGTTGGACCATTATTCAGTTGTGTTTGATGTACGTGGATGCATGTTATGGTGCATTCTCTTGCATAAAGATCACGATTTTCTTGAATTCTGCAGACCTCTTCTTGTACCACTGCTTGACAAAGATATGTTCTAGAAACTTACAGCAGGTTTGGGAATTTATTTTCAGTCTGTCTTTGACCTGAGAAGTCCCTGTAGCTCATATCGGCCTATTCCAGTTCTCTACCTCCACCAAGCTGCCGCGGTGCTCCACATGGTGCCTGGTGTACATTAGTGACCCCGCCACAGGCCCATCTGTCTGGTCCATCAAGAGTTACTCCCATTTCATCTGTCCATATAACTTTTCTGTCTTCAACAATCTGTCTTCAGCTATTTCTTGGTCGAGTCTTGACATCTCAACTTGTGAACCTTATTCACTGGTATTCATATTTCAGCCCTCTTCACCTTGGCCACTCTGACACCCAGGAGGTCTCAGTTCTGGAATACAGTGGTACTGCAGGACAATGGGCTCCTGGTAGCTCCATTCTACTAAACTATTTTACAGTTAATTTGTGTCTTTTCTACTCTTTGTATTTTTTACAACTCCACTGACTATTTGCAGCAAAACATTTGATTATCTGGTAGTCATATTTTAATAGTTTTCTTGTAGTATTTTAAAGTGTAGTATTTTGAACATTTTGACCTTTTACTGTCAGTTAAATCTCTTTCTTGACCCATTGTACCTGAAGTAAAGCAGTTTCTTAATAATTGTGCACACTTTGATAGGGTGTTAGCCATTCTATGCTACATTCTCCCTTATTAGATAGATATATCACCGGAGAATAAATAAATCCAATAAGCAGTTGAATTTATGTAGTTTGGAGTGAAAATACATATAGGCATGACAATAAAGTAGGATTACTCACTTTCCACATATCTGTGTACATATTAGTATTTCTAGTACTCTAAATACTCATATGAGTATTTCTATCACAGTGTTTCTTCTGCGTGGGTGAGTTTTATTATGAGGTTCATGAAGGTATAAAGTTATTATATCTTGTTATTATCTTTGGTAAATTCGCTGTTTGTCCACAGTTCAGATTACACTGTGACCATTCTGACCTTGTTTGGGTGATTACAAACAGATCTTTACTGCAGCAACTGACAACATGCACAGCAAGCACTTTGAAAGAAAACATAGGGGGGAAAATGTGCATTTCTCATTGTCAAAGAAGACAACAAGGAATGTACATACAGAGAATAATGATGTTTTTACTTTTGGTATTTCATAGTGTTTCCGTTGAAATTCCTCTGAAATGTAAATATCAGTTGGAATTTTTGTGTTGTACATGGTCTGACGTATGTATATGACGAATGTAGCAGTTAGTGGAAATGAAACAATTTAAACCAATAACAGTGTGAAGAAACTGTTAAACCACCATTCAGATTAAACTGTGACAGTTCTGACTATGTTTGGAAGATTCCAAGCAAACCTTTAGTACACCTACTGACAACACAAAGCACACAGAATGAAAACAGAAGGGATTTGGTGTTTTATTACCCCGCTCCCCGAAGACGGAGGCAAGGGGTAATTTTTTTTCTTTTTTTTTTGGTTTGTTTGTTTGTTAACACTTGAGCAGCAAAACTATTAGTTGAATTCATACAAAACTGGGTTTATAGATTGCCAGTGACCCAGAATAGATGTCATTACATTTTGGGAAAGGTAGGTCAAAGTTCAATTTTTTAAATGAATTTTTACAATCTTTTTTTTCCCATTTACTTATAATGGGAAAAATGTCAAATTGCTATAACAACATCAGTTTTTAACTAAATTAATTTAAAACATTGCAGAGATATAGAGATCAATTGTAGACATCAATCTGCAAAATATGTAAGTGATAACTTGTTGAATATATTTTTTTTAATTTTTAAAACTTTTTTCTTTTCCCATTTACTTATAATGGGCAAAATTTCAAACACCTATGAAAACATCAATTTTGTTTCAATTTACTTCAAACTTGGGACATATATAATTTTTATATTTGACAAATATTGAATATGGATGAAAGAGTGGATCAATGCCAAAATAAGCTACTATACATGTGAGGAGTGGGGTTTTTTGTGCCTGGCACCGCTTGTTGTGGCTGTTTTCAGTCTAAAGACAGAAGTAAATTAATAGAGCTATAATGTAAATCAGCTGAACTAGCACATGAGGATTATAAGATACAGTTTTATTTTGGCTGAGTGTCAAAATACGCATCTGTCACTTGTTGTTTGAAGAAGAAAATTTGATGATACCATAAAACATGCGTGTAAACAATAAGCTTCATACTTTATTCAGTGAGTGAAACTGTCTGTGGATAAATGGTGCTGAATCACTGGTGGTTATGGTAGAACTAAGTGCATTCTGTTATGTGAATTCCCTGTTTCCTCTCTTTAAATATCACAACACAACATCCCTGCCGGATGCACAGTAATTAATATCTTTCTGCACTTAAAACCTATTATTGGCCTTGTTCTGTTTCCATTTCTGCTCAGTGTGACTGAAGTGAAGATATACTGGTAGACAGTTTAATTTGCTGCAGAACTGGCAAAAGTTCAGATAACTCAAAATATTAACAAATGCTCCAAGTGAAGCCTCATGTTTAAATATGGACAGGGAACCTCAAGTACATAGTATAATTAACAGGCCAAAATAAATCAAAACTTTATGAAGGGAAACACTTGACAAGTTTTCTAATGTTGCACAAAGAAAAGTTGAATTACAGAAAAATTCCTTATGTAAGAAAATATTTACACATTCATAAATTAATTACAAGGACATGTTATCTCACTACATTTGGAAACAGGACTAAAAAGTCACACAAAAGAGGTTAAAATATAAATGGGAGCTATTTACTACTTCAATATCCTGTGCACTGACTTAAATAGACTGTTTTTCTTAATGTGTAAACATACAAACTCTAATCAGTTACAACAACATCCTAATACATTATAATCCACTATGACATGTTCAAAACAAACAAATCAGCATGAACATTCATCTCACTTGTACCCAGGGGAAAGCATAATCAGTGTGGACCCTACAGAAATTGACTGTGGGGGTGGGGGTAGGGGTGGGGGTAGGGGTGGGGGTTGGTCCATACACAATGTCACTTTACTGTTGAAATAAAAATGAAACTTAACATGCTTTCAACGTTTGCCTCCCGACTTCTACACCTCTCTTATACAGCGGATCTTACTCGAAATTTTCATTACTTCTATATCCACTGGGCCCCCCCTCCACTGCTCTATGGGCCCCCAACAAATACTGGGCCCCATGAATTTGACATGTTTACCCCCCCTTATCGTCACCCCAGCTTGGACCATCGTATAAAACACCATTTCAGCATTTCTCTTGAAGTTACCAAGAAAGCATGGCAAAAATGCAACGCACAGATTTATAGATTAAAGTGTAAACTTGAATTTCCTTGACCAGTAGTTGTGAGGCTTCTTAGCACAGCGCAAGTTTCCATCAGTGTAGACCTTACCAGATAACACAAATGTGATCCTGTCATTGTGCTGTGAAAAAATGCATGTGCTTTGAAGGAAAAAAAGGGGGAAAAATGTACGTTCCTCATTGTCAAGAAAGACAAGAAATGTCTATGAAAGTATTATTACCTTGGCGTATGGTACAGAGAATAAGGATGTTTTTACTTGTAATATTTCATAGTGTTTCCACTGAAATTTGTCTGAAATAGGAATTTCAGTTGGAAATGCGTGTGTGGGTGGTGTGACATTTATAATGAGCGTAGCTGTTAGTGGAAATTAAACTGTTTAAACTAATAATAATATGCCGATACAACATCAGAAATAGCAAAAGCATTGACTTTTTTGTCATTATTTAAAATTGGTATTTAACTCCACTAATTTGAAATGTTAAAATGGATGGAAAATAGCTTTGATGTACACTGTGTTACTGTATGATACAAGACTGAAGAAGTGGTAACCAATAATCGGACTTTCTGATCCTTTTTTCTCAGAGGGAAAAGTTGCCTGACAGTAACAAGAAGACATGGCCCCTCCCATCGGTCATTAAAAGATATTGATTCATAACAACTGTGTTGAACAGCTTCAAGTGAAAATTGCCACAACAATTGATCCACCAGCCTCACATTTAGGATGTACTGAGCAGCAGCACAATTGAGAGATGCTTAATGTCAGTGTCTGTCACCCATGTGTGATCTGTGTCTGCTTGGGAGTTTCATATGGACTAGTATTGTTTATTGTATATAATTTTTTTTTGATCAGGTCCCAGTTATTGTAAGTATAGATAGATAGATAGATAGATAGATAGATAGATAGATAGATAGATAGATAGATAGATAGATAGATAGATAGATAGATAGATAGATAGATAGATAGATAGATAGATAGATAGATAGATAGATAGATAGATCGTGAGGAAGGGAGGGACCGACCGACCGACCAACCCCAAGCTGATAGGATGGCTCCAGCAGATACCAGGAAAACATCAGAGATCTCTGTCCAAAAAAGCGCAATCCTAGGAACAGCTACAATCCTGTGCAGAACCCTTAGGCTCCCAGGCCTCTGGTAGAGGACCCGAGTCTGAAGCACAATGTAGCACAATTGGTATATCACGCAAAACTGCAATGGAAAGACCTTTTTCTGTGACTAGTCAAATGAATAAAAAATCCTGGATGTTGACAGGCATTACAACAAGTGAAGAAGAAGAGTTTTTAAAGAACCATGGTGTGGTATGTGTGGACACACGAGGAAACCGAATCATTTTTTAATTTAGTACGGGATAGAAGGGTAATATATAATAATAAATATATCTGTGAATCAACACGATATTTATATTTGTCTCCATGTTTATGGAATGACTTCTCATGTCATCTCGCAATAATACATAAACAAATAATTGCATTTGTGATTTAATGGAAAAACCGACTTTACACACTTCTGTTTTTTCAACATTTAGTAAATAGCGGTAAAGTTTTATGCAGATGTCCAATGGAAAAGTGACAACTGTTTCCATGTTCACTACGGAGCCTCTGAACATTCAAACGGGCCATATCTGATGACCATGCAAAGATGAGAAACTACATTTTACCTCAGTTATTTACATGTATTGATAGGATTAGTGGTTCAACAGGTATTAAACATTATAGATCAGTAGATGCCTTTGTTCGCTGGTGGATGTTTAGGTCTTCTTGAGCTAAATTCCATTTCAGTCGGTCCAAACATGTTTTGCAACATATTTCAGCAAAAGAGCAGCAATAACTAATTCTGACAAAGTCCAGGCCTTTATAATGACATTTAATCTGTTGGAAAATGCGCAGTATGAGTGACCACATGCACACACACTTGGCTGGCATAATTTGATATGCAGACTCCAGATGGACATACAGACGGAGGTGTAAGATGGGACCATGGCATCAGGCACTAAAATAGTGCACATAGGAGGTTGGATGCATTTAAAAAAAAAAAAAAAAAAAAAAAGTTCCCTGAAGGGATACCATTGACAGCAGAACTCAAAACAAACACACAGTGATGTTTTTGAGCAGCGGTTGTCAGTATTTTTGTGTGTACTACTTGTCAGTTTGTGTTTGCATGGCATGGGTTATCAAAGTTATGAGAAAGGGAGACAAAGAGATTAGGGCAGTAGGTAGGGGTCCAAGTGAGGGAGTGTGATTAGTGTATTAAGCATGCATCAGAGTCCCTCAAAGCTGTCTCAGCGAAGGCAGGGCGCCTAGATAAATAGCTTTAATATCCCTGTATTGCAATAGCACAGCAACAGTTGTTTCCCATTGATAGCTTAGGGGAATGGCAGACACACATCGACCTTTGGAAAGCAGAGCGACAACCCTCTGTCCTTTTTACCCCAGAAGCCAGTGACCCATTGAGACCCTGGGGACAATGAACCAGCAGCACCATGAGGAAAAGCCCATGTATTTTAGGGGAACAAAGACTGGCTAATGCACTGTCTTCGCTTTTTGTATCCTAGTGGGGGTTATCTGACCTTCTGCCTCTTGTTTCAAGATGGTGAAAGCAGCAGCAGGAAGACGCCGACCTCTGGAGCCTCTTCTTGAACAAGACTAGCCCCCACCCCATCCCCTAAGCATTACTATAGACTCACTTACACTTTGTGTTCCCTTTTAAGTGTACACACAAGTCTACTCCATGCAGATTATGCTTTTTTTTTTTCTCCACTGTGCCTGACAACCGCCAGTTAATTATATTGTATTTTTTTGTTTCCCTTTATATGATGTCAACATCCCTAATTCACCTGAGAAAATGCTGACAGTGCTATCAATGCGCTAAAACAGGCTATTACTTTTCAAAGTACCATGATGAGACCCATCACAGTGTTCCCTTTGTTGTATCACATGTAAAGGAAATGAGATGCATTGATTCCACACACTGCTGTTTGTTCTTTAATAGTCATCAAGAATTTGTATGTAGACACACTCAAACTGAATAAGAACTAGCTCTGTAGTTTTAAAAATAACCTTCGCTTTTAAACCTAATTTACATCAATACTGAATAACTGCTATATCACTCATACAATTAAATGATTAATGGACAAAAAGCAAAGAAAGATGCAATCAATTAAAAATAGATACATCTCAAGTATAAGCAAAAAATAGCATTTAACACAACTAGTGTGGCGGCTTTCTTTCTTCTTTTAAATAGATTTTACTCTGGTTGATTCGTTTCATTTGAATTTACGTAAAAAAAAAAAAAGTAGTTTTAGATTTTTATTTTAACATAGATATAGAAAAATGTACTTTCCTGAGTTCCAGTTTTCACTTTTGTGACTTCTATTTTCAGTTATAGACACTCAGGAAAAAAAAGAGAGCAAAACACAATGTAATCTCAGTCATCATCCACTCTCTATATACTGTCCATCTCTTTCCGTTTTTTCTTCACAAAAGATATATTTGAGTTGTTCAAATGATTGGTTGAGTGATGGCCATCCTGGGAAATGAAATATTTGCTGAAATTCTGCACCTGTGAAAAGTTCATTCACAAGAGCACAGGAGGTACGGCAGAAGCTCGGACAGAAAGGAGCAAATCTTAGTGTCTCAACCTTTCTTTCACTTTCATTGCATTCCATTTAAAATTCCAAATTGGCTGTATGCTCCTCTTCTAAAACAGCAACTTATATAAATACCTTTGCTACAGTACATACAGTTTAGCAAAGTCATACACAATAACTGTCTTCAAGAACCCACTACGGGCCAGATTTACTAAGGCAGTACAAATCAGCAAGGGCACATCCCAGAAAAAGGGCCTTGGGGAGTGTCCAATTTTTTGCAAAATCATTAACATGTATGCAGCTTCATTTCAGTACTGACCTGTGTTGCTCTACCAAGACCAGTGCAATTTAGCGCAGAGCCAGGTTTTGCACAGACACACATGATGAAGAGTCTATAACAACACAGTGAAGGATTTACATGTTTCTCCCAGTCACAGCAACACAGACCAGAGTTTTTCTATGTAAAACTGAAGGAGTTAGTGGAATCTATAATAGTGACTGAAATGCTTTAACTCTTTCAGTGCCATGGGCCGATTAAATCGGCTTTACGAATACAACCTTTAAAGTGCCACGGGCCGATCAGATCGGCTTTGGAGAACACGCCATATTTGTGTACAAACAAACCATCCACCCCCATTTCTTTCTCACATTTCGATGACGTTCTTTCAAATCTTCTTGCAAATTATGATCAATAATGATTCGGCTGCGTCCGGTGCGTTTTGAATCTAAGTAGCAATCAGTCGGATGTTACCGAGCGGTTTTTGACCAAGGAAGAGCTCGCGTTTCGTTTTCTGCTTGGGAAATTTTATGAATGAATTTATGAGTGAAATCATATGCAAATTAGATGGCCATTTTGTAGTAATATCGTAAATACAGCGATCTGTCAAAACAGTCCCATCTGCTAGAAAATGAGTTCTGATGACGATTCAGACTTCGATTATAAAAACGATGCGGAATACTGAAGAACGGCCAAATTCTGTGGCACTTTTAAGGCTTATTAGCCCCTTAACTGTCTGGCACCGAAAGAGTTAAAATAACAATGTCTGACCTGGTGCAAAAGGCAGATCTAGATCATTATTGTGTGGCTAAATAGGCTGCAGGAGGAAGAAGGAACATCTCACAGAAGAAGTAAAAGAAGATGGTGTGATGCATGATGGAAAGGATGTGCATGGAGAAGTGACATTTGTAGCTGCCGTAGAACTGAATATCATAATTCACATCACTCTGTGGTCAAACCTGAGGCGGTAGATACATTTATTGTATATGGAGAGAGAACGATTGTGTTTAATATCAGTAATACAGGGGAAACATGGAGTGCTGGGGTCTGTATCGGCCACAGAACCAGGAAAAAATAATTTAAATGTCACTGAACTGATGATTTAATATAATTCATTTAGATTTTCTTGAAGTTTCATGACTGCATTGGGAAGTAAACCCTATGACTTCTTATTGAGAAGTGATGTCGGTAATATTAATTCCAATAATAGTCTAAATATCAGGGACAATCCAGGTGAAAATGTGAACTGTTTTATTAAGGCCTTCCTCTGTATTTCTAATTAAATTAACAGCAGTAGAGAGAGATATTTCTCTTCTCCCACCTGTTCTCTGTTCTCAGAAGATCCTCCTGTTCGTAAATTGTCACATTCATACCAGATGCAAATGTGTGAAGATGTGCTTTTCCTTTGTGTTAGTAAATTACACAATCAGCAGTGAACTGACAGTTGTAAACCTTAGTAAATCATGTTGTGTGATGCATTGCAATACGCTGCTCTCCAAAATTTGTGCTGTGAAATACGAATTCCCACAAAGACATACTAGGTCAGGCACAAGACTGTGCCCACTCCTTTAAGGCATTAACCCTTTTAAGATATTATAACAGGCCACCTAGGTGTCTTCATGTTTTCTTTGCAATAAAAGTGTCAGAAAATGTCTTTTTTGCCAATTTTTTTACACCATTGTTTTCAGGAAGAACTTAACTTTCAATATCTAGCCATTAATTATCATTATTATAAATAATACATGCTTAAAACAGTGTGTTTTAGTAAAAAAGAAGAAACAGACTTCAAGTTTTTAGCGTATTTATTATCAGAAACTGGGGCGCTGATGGGGGGCGGGTAAACATGACAAATTCATGGGGCCCAGCATTCCCAGGGGGGCCCATAGAGTAGTGGAGGGGGTCCAGTGGATACAGGTTAGAAGTTGTGAAAATTCAGTGTAAGGTCCACCGTATAACAGAGGCATAGAAGCTGGGAGTCGGATGTTCAAAGCATGTTAAGTGTCACGTCCGGTTTCCGCCAGTTCCTTAACTTGTTGTGCAGGGTAAAAGATGCTGAAAAGCCAGGCTCTCATTGGCTAGCTGTTAGCCAATCACAGTCAAGCAGATTAGCATGTTGAATATTTATGAGCACTGACTCAAATCGAACTGAGTCTTCCAGCAGGCTTTCTATACCACGTTAGAAAGGCTTGAAACTTGGTAACCAAGTCATTTTTCCACAAATATGTTACAGAGTACATGGTAGAACTTCAGACATTACCGCAAAAGTAATAAAATATGTGTGGCAGGGCACCTTTAATACCAATCTTATTAAAACAAATTCATTTTAAGTCACTCAACTCTAATAAAACCCTGGTGTTTTGATTTGGTCTTTGTTTTACCTTATTTTACATGTATATGTGAAAATTCAAAACTGTCAAGTCACGCAGTAAATTCTTTGGTATTGAGAATTATGAAGATTTTAATGCACATGGTTAAAAGCTTGGTTTGCATTATATGGATGAGGATATGATCCATTTCAAAGCTATCTGAGTGTTTTTTGGGTGTGCTGCTTGTTAGATCTTTGATGCAAACCCCTTTAGCCAGGAGGGGAAAAACCCCCCAGAAATAAAACACCTGTTGATGGAAGGCATTTTTTGACACATGTGTCACTGTGTGTCACGACGTAAAGAGAAGCTGTGCTCACATCTTTTTAGAGGAAGGTCAGAGAGTTCATTTGATTGGCCATGAAGGAAACTGCAGCACGTGGCACCATGTTGAATAAATATTGTGAAAGCTCATCAGCAAACAAGGACTCGGCAGCACAAGCACGTATAACCAACATTTATATCCTCAAAACAACATCAACAGCAAAAGCAGCATCTCTGAATGCAGTTTATCTTTCTTTTTAACAGACTATATCTGAAGCATCCATGCAGCATTGGATAACCAGTGTAGGGTACATTATCCAATCAGCTGAAAAAATTACTAAGTTCAATTCAACCTTCCTTAAACTGGTGTGATGCCAGAATCAGCTAGGCTCTTTAAATGTGGTATGTTTTTGAAGCTCTCTCAGCTGGAATATTAAATAAAGCTGCGGCAGTTATCACTGTGACAATTGCTACTCATAACCATCTTTACAATACGCCCTTTTGCTCCAAGAAATTTTCTTACCAGGAATTTATTTACCTGTGTAAAATAATTCTTTGTAATCTGTGTGGTTTGTGTTTTTACTGCTCCTCAAAATTCCTTGAATTTTATTCAACTCAAACTCGGTCATTTCAAGTCACTAACTAGGAGTCCTAGCCTGGCCAGCCATCTGGTTTTCTCAGTGTATTCAATACTGAGGAAACAGTCTCAAATTGGCCCAGTTGCTGTGAAATATGCAGTTTCTATTTTGTACTGAACCAATCACTAGTCTGGGGGGCAGGTGTTTTGAAATGCATCATATGCACCGACTTCTTTTTCTCGTGAGTCAAAGTCAGTTCCAAGTCTGCAAATCTCTTTACAACTGTTGTTGGTTGTTTACTTGATTCAAAAATCAGGGTTGAATTACAGATTACACCCCGTATTCTTAAGTTTCTCCGACAAAAGTGTCACGTCTGTCTTATCTGTGATTGGTTTACTCGGTGCCTGTTTGTCCCAACTTCATATTCGGATTCAAGCCCCGCGATTCCAGACGGATTTCTCATTGAGAAAGGTGAATGGCTGGCCAGGCTATAGGAGTACTGCTGAATTTCTCAAGTGTATTCGAAATATGTTCAATGAGGTACAGGGCCTTTTGAGCCTATTTGCCGAGTACGCTCTTTATCATACTCCAGTGAGCAGACTGATTATTGCAATGCACTTGTAGGAGCAAGATGAATATGTTCAAAAGCTCTAATGCGGATATTCAACAAATGGATCTTGTTGTCCGTCCATTTCTCATAGCATCTCTTCTTTTGCTACATTTTCCACATGATCAAAGTACAAATTAAATGAGGCTTATAGAAATGGAATACACAAATTTGTGGCCACATACTAGCTTAAACATTGTGGGTGAACTTAACTGCGGAACACTGCAAGTGTGTTGCACCAATCCCCTACCCCCCCTACTAGGCACTTTTTGTGAAAGTTTGGGGTTAAGGGAAAGTTTTATACTCTGGTAATTTTCGTGGAAACGCATGAAACTTTTAAAGTTAAAGTTCCTGTAGCGGAAAAGGGGCCAATATATAGAATATGTGTATATCAACGTGGAAATAAAAGAAATAATTTCGCTTGAACCTTTTATGCATTTATGCTTTTCATAATTTATTACCTCCGCCAAGGAGGTTATGTTTTTGCCGGCGTTGGTTTGTCTGTCTGTCCCTCCGTGTGCAAGATAACTCAAAAAGTTATGGATGGATTTGGATGAAAATTTCAGGAAATGTTGATACTGGCACAAGGAACAAATTACTAAATTTTGGTGGTGATCGGGGGGGGGGAGTTGGGCACTGATCTGCCTTGACGGAGGTCTGCACTCTCCAAGTGCTTTTCTAGTTATTTCTGCGAAGTTACTTTGCAGAAAAGTAAAAAATGCTGGTTTGAGTAGATTATACTATTATACAGATGATTATTTTATTTTATTTTATTTTTAAATGTTTTAAATTTCTAATAAAATGAAGATAGCCTAAAACCAGAAGTGGCTGTGACATAGGGGGCATTGTGTTGTGATGTTGCCCTACTTGAAATTATTTGCCAAATAAATATCTGTTGTTCCTAAAAGTTTTGGTAAGAAGGCGAACTGAGTCTTTGTTCTCATTAGACTCTTCCAGTGTTGCCTCAGGCATTCCCACTCTCAGTAAACTGAATGAGGAGAATGATGGGCCTAGCTAGAAAAAAATAAAAAGTTTCATGTTTCTATCAGAGCTGTTAAATTCTACAAACACAAACACATGCAGACTTTTGCATAATTCTACGGGAATTTTCTGGAGCAGCAGTGTCAAACCTCATGGGCCAAAACCAGGTTCCAATATGGCCTGTGGGATGAATCTGTGAAGTATAAAAAAATTACACTGAAGAAATTGATAGTCAAGGGTGTCAAAGTTAACCTTGTTTAATTTCAAGTGGGTTAGATGAGTAAAAAAAAAACAGTAAAAAAACAATAGCATAACAACCTAAAAATAATGATAACTTCAAATTCCAAACTCTAAAATTTTTACAGTATTATGCCTGATACCAAATGTTTTGTGCCTTTTTCGATTTGTAAGTTGCAATGCACACATAAAAGACGTTCTTGTTAAAATTACACATTTTTCTGGCAAAATTCTATTATTATTCATTTTTTTCATCATTATTTATAGGCTATTATATTATTATGTTACTGGTCCAACCCAACTGAGATCAAATTTGGCAACATGTGGCCTAAAATGACTTTGACACTCCTGCACGGTGCAGGTACATGAATGTTAGCAGCTAAATGGTCTGTGTGTATAGGTGTACTTTGCCCAGAGGTTCGTCCCTCAGACAGAACTGCACAGTAGGTGAGAGGAGTAGAAAGTGGAGAGTGCTATGTAATCACAGTCTGTTGTTTCGCCCATGCACTCTGCATGATGTTATTATTGGCTGAGGGGTTAAAGTCACTGTTTGAAGGTGAACGCCAGCAAAACAAGAAGAAAAGTGAAAATACAGGCAGAGGCCAGAGTGTCTGCCGGTAAATACACCAGCACACACCAACACAAGTTCAGAAGTGATGACTGAGAAGGATTCACATTGGAACAGTCTATATATTTGTTCAGAAAAGTGTTCTTCCCTTTTCCTATTTTTTGTTATTTCTATTTTTTTAAGTTTTCAGTCATAAAAAAGACAACAATACTGGTGTAATTTAGACAAACATTAAAATCAGTAGCTTATGAGAAGTCAACATATATCAATTGCCTGACACACACATTCATAACTGCTGTGTTCATATCCTGTTACGCCTCCAAATCTCATTTAGCACCACTCGACACTGCACAAAACCTCTTTAAAACTGGACCATTTTCTTCCTTCCAGACAGTCAATTGCAGAACACAGACGTTAGTAATTGGCCAAAAGTGTCAACGCTACATCTAAACCACCTCTTTGTTTACACTCCATCTCTCTTTATAGCATCTGCAGATTTAACAGTGGTGTGGTGTTGTGGGTAGCGGTCGAATGAGTTGAGAGGTCCACAGCTCTCTGCAAGGCACCTAGGTTAGTCAGGGGTGGCTGTAGTCCTTCGAGTTTGAACTGCTGTTTGTTTGAAAGAGAAGTTGACCTAGACAAGACAGAAGGCAGTCTTTCCTTTGTAGGAAGCAACAGGAAGGGCAAAGGCCACTACAGCCTGCTCAGTCAGACCTAATGGCAAATTGTCACCATGGAACTCATCTTAGCTGCAAGGAGATGTTTCAGGGACGAGAAGAGAAAGCAATAATTCCAAGGCTGGGCTGTCATTTATTGTTAAACATTTTTCATTCGACCCTATGGTGTGAGAGCTTGTAGATGCAGTGCATTTTTTCCCTTGCTTCTTGATTTGTTAATGCGTCATATCCCACGCGATGACCTCTTATTCCATTTATTTTTTATGCAGACTTTGAGGAAAAAAAGTCTTATTCGGTGACATGTAGGTACAGTTACATGCACATTATTAAAATACTGCAATGAGTTACCATTATGACATTTCACTAGTCCCCCAAAATCTCCCACACGCAATATTTTAGTCTTAAGTACTGGACATCTTCACTGTACCATCCTTTATGCCATGCAAAGCTTATGCAATTTCACAACATTTTTAGATAAGACAAGATAAGATACAATAAGATAAGACTTTATTGATCCCACTGTGGGTAAATTTCACAGTTGAGCAGCAACATACAAGTACAGAGAAAAGACAGGTAGAGAGAAAAAAAACCCCACAAAAACGAAAATATAGGCCATTTTCAGACTGCGTATGCGAGTCAGTATCTGACTACATTGGTCCCGAAAGTCCACTTACTTTTATCAATGTGTATGCAAATGTTTCATGTATGAGTACTCTACTCAAGTCCAGCTGAGAAGGTAGTCCTGGGCACAGACTGTGTGGATTCCAGTACAGAACGTTGCAGTGTGAAAGCAACTGTACCCGAGACCGGAAGTGACCTAATCACCACTCTGACAATAGAAGTGACCTAATCACCATAAGACCATAGACAGTGCTACTGGTGTCTCCTGATGAAGCCTTGGATCCACGTGGCATGGCTTCAAGGGATGATTTGCAACTGCTAGCATCATGCTGCTAACGTTACCCTGAGAACCTATCTAGCTGAAAAATATTTTGATCTAAATTTAGGGGAGACTGAGTGAAAGAGGGTAATTGCGGTCCCGTAGCAAATTGTTTGTCCAAACAAGGTTGCTGTAGCGAGTCGTAAAAGATGGCCGACCGAGATAAATACTTCTACGTATGCATGACTCACATCGTCCACAGACTCAAAGCATCCACACGGGCTCGCCTTATCCTCAAACATGCTAACCAGTGGCAGCTGCTCGTCTTTCAGACAGGGGAAGCTAATTTTTGGCTTACATCAATAAATTTGTCAAGTTATTTAAACATAAATTCGGCCCTCCGTTCCTTTTTAAGAAAATGGTCAGTGACCTTATCGTACCAAGTAGGCGTCTTGTCAGGTGTTGATTTGCCCTGCTGTTTAATTCAAAGTTTCTCCTCATAAGGAAGACTATCAAATGGCTTTGCCAAAATTAGGTCGACAACATTAGCAGTCTGCCATCATGTGCACCTCGCTAGATAGCTAGTTCATTCCGACTTAGCCAACAGTATGACTGGTTTAACTATCTACAAAACGATATTAAACTAGAACAAGAAATGATTAAATTATCTAACTGAAACAAGAAAACATTGAAATTATGTTAAATTGAAACAAGGAAGTACAATGAGTGTGTTTTATTCACTGTGCAAGAAATGAACAAGTAATTTCATAGTGGTTTCTCTGATTTCACAGCAGAATGTGCGACGGTATTAAACCGAACTGTGTCAGTGAAGGAGTAGATCTCAAAATAGCTTTCAATCAAACGGGATTCAGCCTTTCGACTGATCATCCAATCAGCACGTGGGATTCTGGCGTCCAGCCCGGTCGAGCTCCGCCCACAGCTCCATTCACTCCCAGAGATGCCCGGCGTCCGGGGGCGGGACAACATCGTGGCATTTATCCAATTACCGTCAAGTTTTGAGGCAATGAAAAAAACTGTTCCACTCAGTCCCATTGAAGCCCAGAGACGTCTACGGACAAATGCACTGAGCAGAGGTCGAATGAGAAAACAGCGCAACGGGAATGGATGAGAAGTGAACAACATCACGTCCGTTGATTTGTGATAAAGCTGATTCTGAACGAACTCATCTGTGAGATGAACGTGTTCTAACACATTTGTAGTCAATGAAATGTCAACACAACTGAACATATTTAACCATTTAATTTTCATAATTTTAGGGGAAGCCAGGCTTCCCTTGCAGTCTATGAGAAATCGCCTCTGATGCTAACAGATAGAAAAGTATTGCCTCTGTACAGAACAGTTGCTTAGGTTGATGACATAAGGGTTTGTCTCTTCCGCATTTATTGGATAGCTACAGAATTCCTTCCACACCACCTCCTCTCAGCCCTGTAATACTCACTCCTTCTCGGGCACAGGCCATGGTATGTACTTGTGAACACAACATCTGCAGGAAAGGTGTGATCGTATTCAGGTACAGCATGGATCCAGATACCCAGTCTGAAAACAGCCATAGAGAGAAGTAAGAAATTTTGTATACATATAAATCTATAATTAAAATTAAAATGTAATATTTACATATTTACACTGTGGTTGCACATGCACATGGTGTGATATGGGGGATGGGGGTTTTACCGAGAACTGTTATAAAGTCTGATGGCTATGGGCAGGAATGACCTTCAGTATTGCTCCTTCTTGCACTGAAGGTGTAGGAGTCTAGTGCTGAAGAAGCTGAAAGAACTAAAAAACACAAAGGAAAAGCAATCATAAGAGAGAGCTACTGCAACTCGCGGCCACTCGTGCAGCGATATTTTGGATTATGCCTGTAGTTGCATTAATTTGTTGCCTGGAGCTTGTACTGACGATGGGAAAGTGGGACCGCTGCATCAGGTCTTCACCATTACATCCCAAAGATTCTCAATGGGGTTCAGATCTAGACTTTGTGATGTCCATTCCATGTGTGAAAATGATGTCTCGTGCTCCTGAGCCACTCTTTCACATGCTGGATGTAGCCGTTGATTCCTGGCATTGTACAATATTGATGCTCTCTATCAAACTGATGGTTGATTAAGAAATAACAAGTTGCTTATTGCATTAAATAACTTGTTGCAGCTAAAACATATTAACCACTGCAGTAACTATCCAAAGGAAGGCTCTTAAGTAGTTACTTTTTTTGACCAGGCTAATGTTAATGTTGCACTTATTTCAATTCTATTCTCTGTTATGCTTGGACTAAATGGTCGCAGCTGGGTTTCCAAACAGGTACTACATATCTAGTGGAGCCTGTGTTTATGTTTTGCAGTGTTGTGGATGTTATATATCAAGCTCTTTGTTATTGGCTGCCATCATTCATCATCCAAGTGATATTATGTATGTATTGTGTTACTGCCAGCATTTTTCAAATCACAGTAATGTGACTGTTAATTTGTGGTTGAGATGAAATGCATTTCTCCACGCACGTGTCACGCTGAGAACAATAATGGATAGATTAATTCTTACATGTGAATAAAAGAGAAAGATGTGAGTTCAATGGGAGACATGGGAGTCCAGAAAATGAATTTCAAACATTGTTTCAACTTAAAGACTTTTTCAGTTTAAGACATGATGGCATAATTTGGCTTTTTTTTTTTTTTTCCTCAATATACCGTGCATTTAAAGCCATATAACATGTGACACCGCTCAAAAAATATGTAGATCTGAGCCCTCCTGAGGCTTTCCTAATCTAACTGTGCCAAATTTCTCATCTCTTTCAACATTTTGCTGCAACAAATTAAGTTCTTGGGGAGGATGATTTGTACTCCCTTTCTTTAATAAAAAGGCAAAGTAAGCACATTTTGAGTAAGTCTGACTCCCAAGTCTAATTCTTTTTCTAATTCTCTCCAGGTCAAGCATCAATAAACGAACAGTGGCTGTACTTCACAATCCATTTCCCTTGAATCAGATAACTGAACTCTGAATGTGAAGCAACATGCATTTTCTGTTTGTTTTGTAAATGGATTTTTCATGTACATTCAGTTTGTTTGTAGCATGACTACTATGGCATTGTAATTAGCAATCTACTGTTGAGTAACCACCATTTTATTAGAATGAAGACTGCATTTAGATTGTGATTAGTGGATTTCATTTTACTTTCCATTCTTCTTTTAATGTAACCACATTCACATGAAAATGCTGTGGATTCATCATCAGCATCTGATGAGTTGACTGAAATTAGTTATTAACTAGAAGTGCATGAAGAGAAAGGCCAATGATGCACTCGTCTTCTCATTCGAAAATAGCCTATTACTAAACCACAAAACAAGCACAAATTAACGCCTATGTTTTCCTCATTTTTGACAGTCTGTATTTTAACTAACCTCCTTAACCAATAGTAACAAAGGTCTTCTTTTTATAATTTTCAATTTAGGTGATTTTTTTTAAAACATCATTCTACAGTCTAAATTCTCCTGAGTCTTTTGTTAAAGACAATGACAATCATTGCCGGGCTCCTCTGGTTTTTGTTGATTTTTTTTTTTTTTTTTAGTGATCTTTTCCAAAATTGATGGGGTTTGACCTTGCCCCATGTCCCACCCCTCCACCAAGTTTCACTAAAATCAGCAGTTCAGTAAAAACAAATAAACAAACAAATACACTAAATGGCTTTAGTTTGGTATAATCTGCAGTTATTTTAGACCAATGTTTGGGGGGTGTGGGGGTGACAAATTTTAAGGTACGATCACAGGCCAAATTTTAATAGGTTTTCTGACATCCTACAGATAAAACCACAAAATTGACAAAACAAATGGTGCCAGCCACAACAAACCCTGGCCCTCACATGTATTGTAGCTTATTTTGGCGTCAATCCAGCTGTTGTCATTATGTCTATGTGTGTGTTGATGTCAGCATATCAACTGCCTATAAAATAAGACTTTGAAAATTCATAAAAAATTTGAACTTTGACCTACTTTTTCCAAAATGTAATGAGACCTATTCTAGATCACTGGCAATCTTTAAACCCAATTTGGGATGCATTGAACCAATAGTTTTGCAGCTAGAGTCTTAACAAAAAAACTAACTGAACCAAAAACAATACCCCTTGCCTTCCCTTAGGAGGGTGGGGTAATAATAATCAATAGTAATGGATGATGATGGTTGTTAAATTTAATCAGTCAGTTTATATTTTGGGGATTTATGGGGATATACAGTACTTGCAGAAACAAAACATAGTATTCGTAATCATATTTTGATTAGACTATACCTATAATTTTGTTAAAAAACAATCGCTGTCTATTTGTTTCCACAGAATGAGCTTTTTATATCAACAGTGTTGGAACTTCAAAAATTGTGGTGGCATTTTTCAAGTGTTTTTTTTTTTGTCTTTGTTCCAATTTATAGCAGGTGGCATCCATCACTAATTTGCATTTATGTCTCTTACTACATACTACAGTATATGTGTCTTAATGTAGACTCCATTTATTGTCCCTTTGAGGAAAAGCCTGTGGCGGACAAAACATTGCACTTTTTAATATGTTTAACATTTTTATGTCCATTGTAGATGCCACTATGCCGCTAAATCTCACAGTTTTTTCATGTGTGTAAGAAAGTTAACATTGCATTATCAAAATATAGTTGTTTATCCTTTTGGCTTATATGCATGCCCCTAAACTACTGTGGATTAACCTCATACCAGATGATGTAAAGAGTTCACAGTCCTCATCTACCTCTGTATAGACCTAAACTATGATATAATGGTGTGCTACATCATGGAGTCAAGCCATGGGCCAATATAATATATTATGGTATAATAAATTAGGCCTTAATGTAAAATCACTGCAGAGAAAGCCATTTGAAACTTGTGCAAATCTATGCTGGATGATGAATAATTACAGTGAGATATGATGGCCTCTCTGTATCACTGCAGCAGCACACCTCTACTTGAATGCTTAAAGCAGCTCTGCTTCACCCACTGCAACTAAACAAAAGGTAAAGACTGACAAAGAGGCCTAACCACTGAGCACAACAACAGTCACATGTGATAGCTTACGTAAACAATGTCATAAAGAGATAAATCCATAATGGGACTGATGTTCATTAAGCATCACATGCAGCACATCCAAGCAAAATCTAAAAACCAGCCCTGACAAACGTCCAACGCTCCCACTGTGCAGTCATAGGCTGATAAACAAACATCTAACCACAAAGAGGCCATGAAAAAGAGTTTTACCTTTAGAGGAGTTTCTTATTGTCTCTGTGTTGGTGAACTCTGATCAATCAAATCCCCTTGTTCCAAACCCCCCCCCAAAAAAAACCCCACCAATTTAGTTTCTGTAGCAAGTGATGACAGCTCATTCACTCAGTTATGGGTCGTGCCATTGATTTTTGGTGTCTCCAGTGTCACTGTTGTTAATAGCAAAGACTTACGTATAACTTGTTTGTATTGATAAGTAACCCTGCTCTTCATTTCTGAGCTGAACAGCAGTCCAATCACTCTTTTAAGTGTAGATTGAATCCACACTGCTGTCATGGCCGTGTAGGTGAGGCTGATGTGGTCATTCTTTCAGCCTGTCGTCACTCCTGCCCTGCTGTGACTTCCATCTGATCTGTTTTATCTGCCCCACTAGAGCTGTCATTTGCCAGTCTTGCCAAGCAAAGACTATTTCCGTGGCTGATGACAGTGCTGATGCCAGTGGTGGGACTAATGTGTCTGGTCTACGTTACACTATCTTTGTTGCTGATGTCTGTAGATGCTCTTGGCTGTGATGCTAACTGATGACAGTACCTGTTGCTGGTGAGGGAACTGTGTCATAGACATTTCTCTCAGATCCATACAGAGTGCAAGACAGTCTGTAAGGTTATTCCCCAAGCAGATGCCAACAAGCACACTGTATATCAGGCAACACATCTGTTTTCCTGTCTCACCAGGGATAGCGGTGATATTTCCAAGTTTGGTAAAAGAGACTGTCCAAAGTTCTAGACAGGTATTAGTTCAAGACAATTCTAATTTCAAATTCTTCATTTCAGTTCCTTCAGCGTACAGACTGGGGGTGTCAAACTTATCTGGGTGTTGCACATGTCTGAGTTACCATGGAGAAAACAGGAACATAGACACAAGGGGGGGGGTTGTAAGAAAACGACAACATAGATACTGGTACATACTAACTAGGTGGACAAGAGCTGGGGCACCGTTAAAGGGGGGATAAACATGGCAAATTCAGTGGGTCCAGCATTCCCGGGGGGCCTATAGAGAAGTGGAGGTGGTCCAGTGGATACAGGTTAGAACAGTGGTTCCCAACCTTTTTTGGCTCGTGACCCCATTTTAACATGACAAACTTCTGGTGACCCCAGACATTCAAAACAGAGACTTTTTTTTTTTTTTTCAAAAATTAATTTGTTTTTGATCATGTAATAGTTTGCTATACTGTGTTGCAAATAAACATTAATTTTAGACGATATTTAGTCTATATAATGTATATTATTATGGACGGAGGCAGAGAAGCCAGGTGTAGATTAGTGCACAAAGTGAGAATTTTATTTTCCTTGGTCAGGATATGTACAGTCAGTCCAGCTTGGATTTACAAGGCTGACAATTAATACTGAACACACAATAACTCAAACTATGAATTATGAAAGAGCTGCAGCATCTGAAACCAACAACAACTAGAAGCACTCGGAGAGCGCAGACCTCCGCCAAGGCTGATCAGTGGCCCCCCCTGTGGGCCCCCCCACCCCCGATCACCACCAAAATTGAATCATTTCTTCCTTATCCCATTTCCAACAAACCCTGAAAATTTCATCAAAATCTGTCCATAACTTTTTGAGTTATGTTGCACACTAACGGACAGACAAACAAACAAACAAACAAACAAACAAACAAACAAACAAACAAACAAACAAACAAACAAACAAACAAACCCTGGCAAAAACATAACCTCCTTGGCAGAGGTAATGAACATTTGAAAGATAAACAGTACCACATTGGGATTGTCTCTCTCAACTCCCCATATATTTTTTATTTGCAATTTTTTTGGGTTTGTTTTTATCGATTACTAGAAATTTCAGGCGACCCCATTTGAATTCCAGGTGACCCCATGTGGGGTCCCAATCCCAAGGTTGAAAAACACTGGGTTAGAAGTTGTGAAAATTTCGTGTACAATCAGCCGTATAATAGAGGGACAGATGTCGGGAGTCAGATGTTGAAAGCATGTTAAGCCCCCCCCGCCCCCGGTCCATAATGTTTGCCTTTCATGGGGCCCACAATTGGTAGCGACGCCCCTGGACATGAGCACTACATTTCCATTACAACTGCACAGGTTGAGGTTTCACCCACACAATACGTACAGTTTTGGCTCATTTTAACATAGGCTAGTTCTAAAGGCAAACCAACAAACCATGTGATTACCTCCGCCAAGGAGGTTATGTTTTTGCCAGGGTTTGTTTGTTTGTCTGTCCGTTAGTGTGCAACATAACTCAAAAAGTTATGGACAGATTTTGATGAAATTTTCAGGGTTTGTTGGAAATGGGATAAGGAAGAAATTATGAAATTTTGGTGGTGATCGGGGGTGGGGGGGCCCACGGGGGGGGCGCAGACCAGAAAATTTCATCAAAATCTGTCCATAACTTTTTGAGTTATGTTGCACACTAACAGACAGACAAACAAACAAACAGACAGACAAACAAACCCTGGCAAAAACATAACCTCCTTGGCGTGGGGGGGCCCACGGGGGGGGCCACTGATCAGCCTTGGCGGAGGTCTGCGCTCTCCGAGTGCTTCTACTTTTATCTACGGAGCAAAAGCATGACAACTTAATTTGACGCATACGTAATAGTTATTTTGATGCTGCTGAAGTTGGTCCCTGGACAGCAGGGGATCTAAACAAGAGTTTTAGGGACTTGAATTAGATTCTATGCATCTGTTTTTAAGTTAAAGAAAGACAGTACTTAAAGCCTTGACACATGGGCATTTTCTTTCTTTCTTTGTATTGTATGATGAGGAAAAAAATATTAGACCATCAAAAGTAATCAGAAACAATGGTTATGCAATCAAGTACTAACTCCTGTGTGTATCATGTGACTAAAACAGACAGAAAAGAAAACATGGACGACTTAAAGCATTGTTTTTACAATGCCATAGCTATTGATGTAAGAACTGAAGTGATTTTGGTTATTATCAAGAAAACATGAAAAATGTCTAGATATCAGCTCTTAAATTAAACTACTGTGAGCTATTTTTGTTGTTATCATATTTGTCCAAACAAATGTACCTTTAGTTGTACCAGGCCTTAAAATGAACAAGAAATTGAAGAAAACAAGGGTGGTCTAATAATTTTTTCCACAACTGTATATTTTTGGAACTGGTTTTGTCCCCATTTTTACATACAAAACAAAAATGACTTGGTGAGAAATGTGACAGAAAGGGTTTGTTTCAGAATGGGGTTACTTTTTCTAGTTTTTCCACACAATTGGTGAAGTTATCAAGCAGTAATATTGTACATAACAAACATCACATGCAGTCAGGGGCAAACATTTTGATTGTTTTCGCCTCCGGTGACTCAGTGTTATTAGTCAAAGGAATAAAAATTTGATTGGAAATGTGTAAAGCACTATCCTCAAACAGCTAGGACAGGGTCAGGATAGTTTACCAATGATATTCTGAATAAAGACTCAAGATGGTAATCTGTGGGTGTAAACATGTCATGGCCTTGGAGTCTATGAAAGGAGACATGAGTTTGATCTGTTTGAATGGCTTCAAATAGAAGAAATGGCTCAGTTCACTGAGTAAACAACTATTTGGTGAAATTTGTGTTTGATTCACTACTGTCAGATGACCTCTATGATGATCTTTATCAATTTATCAAGAGACTAGCATTTTAAGACCATTGACCAAACACAGATGCATTTTAACATTTTTTTTCTTATTTTTTATTTACCTTTATTTTATAAAGAAGTTCCATTCAGATTAGAAATGTCTTTTGCAAGGGAGACCTGGCCAAGGTAGCAGCCATACAGACTCAAAACTATATAAAACAGAAACATAATTCACAATGAATAAAATAGAACAACAAATATTCAACCATAACGGCCTCAAGAAAAACATTGACATTCCTCCTTCACAGCATTCTCCATAATGCTTTTGAAATCATTAACAGAGATGAATATTTGTAGTTGAAGAGTTTTTTTTTTATTTATTTTATTTTTAAATCTCTTTACTTCTTTATAGTCACAAAACTGGAAGTGTAAATAACCACTTACCAAAGATATTTCTAATCTCTCCCATCACATCTAAGAAATCATCCATGTTGTACCACAAGACAAACGTCGTAAACTTTAAGAGAATGTTGAGCGACATCAGGGGGGTTTACACGATTGGCTGTGAGGGATCCACTGAAGCAGAAACCAGCTACAGGTTAGTTATTACATTTTCATTGATTAGCCACTGTGCTTTCATCAACAGTGAAACAGGTCAGATTGGAATCCTTCGTCCTCAGTCTAAATATCATTGAATCTTCTGTTGGACGTTGAGTTGCTATCAGGTCGACAGCGTCATGTTTAACCATCATCGTCACTGGTTGAGCTGATGCTGAGACAATGCAAATGTCTCTGGACCACTGTTGAAAATTTGCATTGCCACTAGTTGGAATAATAGTCAGTGCTTCTTTTTATGCTCTTACATCTATGCTATGACCAGGCACTTATATTATTAGTGAGTGAATTACATCATAGAAGTGTTTTTAGAACTCCAAATACACATGATTATGATTATGTGAAGTATCATGCCTTCTTCTGCCCTGATGGATTTGCTTCCCCTAGATGTCAGAAGCTATGTATCTAGAGTTTTTTTCTATTCTCAGAATCCTAAAGCTGTTTTTCTTTTGTCTATATTGGAAACTAAAGGATAACTGATGTGCAGTGCCATTTTTATACCAATGAAACAAGGAATATTTGTGTTGCAATCATAAAATACAGCAGCTTCCAACAACAACAATGACTTTTACAGGGTTTATCATCCGATTTATATTTGTCTTAAATAACTTGTGTTGTATGACTTTTCTTCCTTTTCTGCTTCCTGAGAAACCTGAAATAAGTTGTAATTACCCAGGCTTGTGTTTTATTACTATACTGATGCATCACGTACACTCAAATTTCTCATTTCCTGCTACTCAATTAGGTGAAGTGCATCCCATATTTTTTGCAAATGAGGTATCCTGTTTGAATTTTGGCCTCTGAACTGTTTTCAAACATATACACGTCTCATTTTCCTTCCATATATATTTTTACCCTCCCAAAACTAAAATTATAAAATGCTTGCGACCACTGATCTGAATAAATATCCTTTGAAAATAATTCTCTGATGGTTCACACGTAAGATGGAGGTTTTCCTCATGGGAGAAGCTTTTACGGAGTTTTTCAAAGTGATACAAGAAAAAGCTATCATTTGCATTTCTTTGGTATGAGCTGTGACCAAGGATACTGTGCCTCTGAAAACAACACTTCCTGTGACATTCCACAGTTTGATTCTCTGCAGTAACCTTGGCAATTGCCTCAATCACTGTGAATTAATTCCAGTCATGCCACTCCCTCCCCCTCCCCTGAGTTGTATCGGGCCCATGCATCGTACTACTGGCCCTGATTCTCCCTGAATACCAGCCAAGCCCAACGATTTTGAGGTCCCCAGGCCCCTATTGGTATCTGTCTGCCTCCTCTCCAAAATGGGCCAGTTCTTTGTCTGCGAACACTTTTTAGCTGCCAGACTGTGGCAGATTCAGACCTTTTTTTATTTCCCATACCCACAGGTGATGTCAAAGTGTGAGGGATTTCTTTGTTTGATAGTGTTAAGCCCTGCAGAGTTTTTTGTATTTTTTATTTTTTTTAAATTTACATTGGTGCATAACGTGTGTGTGTGTATGTGTGTGTGTGTGTATACACTGCAGTGGGACCGATGCTTGAATAAATATACATTTAATGGCTTTTGTTTTCATAGAACTCGAAGGATGAAACATTCACAGTGGCAGTTACACAATGATGTATTCTTAATAAACACAATAAAACTGTTAAGCATGGCATTTAGGCCTGAATAAAAAAACAAAGCTTATGTTGGTTCAAAAGAAATTTCTTATAACACTAGTTGCTTTTCCATTGGATATCTGCACAAAACTTTACCAATATTTACTAAATGTCAGAAAAACACAAGTGCGTAATGTTGGTTTTTCCATTAAATCACAAATGCAGTGATTTGTTTATTTATTATCACGAGATGACACTAGAAGTCATTCCATAAACATGGCGTCAAACGTGAATATGGTGCTGATTTACAGATATATTCATTATAATTACATATTACCCCTCTATCTCGTACTAAATTAAAAAATGATTGGGTTTCCTGGTGTGTCCACACATACCGCGACATGTTTCTTCTTCTTCGCTTGTTGTAACGTATGTCAACATCCATTTTTTTAATTCACCCGTCTCTAGTTGTGAAAAAAGGTCTTTGTATTGCAGTTTTGCATGATATACCATTTGTGCTACGTCCGAAAAACCACCTCTTGCCAGCGCAAAAACCTTTAATCAAAAAATGAGACTTTTGGCAAAATTTTCATTTTTCTGTTAGGTAAATTTTTATGCCCAAGTTATATTTGCACAATTTAAGGGTCAATGGAAAAACGACTAGTGTCATCATTTGGTGATTAATAGCAGCAGTGTGCATTTGTATTTCTGGATAAATGTACAAAATATGATACTACTTTTTTTTTAAGAACACTCAACATGATCACTGCCTACAGTCTGAATTCAGAGCCCCACTGGCAAACAGCAACTGCATCCTCCTATTGTTTGTTGAAAAAGGTTTTATGAAACATAATTGAGTATAGTCACATCACAGCAAGGTCACGGTTTCAAACAAGTATTCTTTTTGTTCTTGCATGCTCTCAGTGGCTGTGTGGGTTTTCTTTGGGTATAGTCCAAAGACATGTGGCTTTGGTAAATTCGACACTATAAAATTGTCTGTAGATGTAAATGCGACTGTGTATGTATGCGTTGTCTGTTTTTGTTAGCGCTGTGATTTATGGGTTGCGTCTCTAGGGCAGATACTGTCTGTGTCTGTGCTGCATCAGGCTCCAATCCCCCCTTGACCCTCAACAGGAAGAACAGGAGAGATTTGAAGAATTGGAAAAATAACAAGTCCTGCATTTTTGTTATATGTTGGATATGTATGCGTTAAAAGAACTACTTTTTTTTAATAGAGTAAAACACATGATATGTCCTTTAGAGTCCATTGTTGGTGATTCCTTTCTCTACAAAAACATGAATAATAAACTGTGTATTCTGTATGGATTTTTGTCACTGAGAAATGATGTATGTATGCCTATGTAAAGGAACTATGACTGGGAGGAAGGGGGGGTGGGGGTGGGGGTGAGTTTATGGTAGGAGGTTGTCTTGGACCAAAGGCATCTGTCTGGGAGTGGCTGTAATTGGCTGTAGTGTGTGGCGTCTCATTAATATGGAGCCCAGGGGAAGGAGACAACCAACTTCCTCCCCCTGTGTTTGGTTGTTTGACTGTATCTCCATTGATGCTAAACGTAGTGCTCCCAGGGCACCTCATGCCTGTTGCCTGCTTCGTTAAAACCAAGAAAATGAATATTAATGTCACACAGACTGAAAGCTGCAGTAGCAAGAGGGGGTCGTCACTCTGAAGGCTGTTACTGACGATTTCTGGGTGTACTTAATAGAGTCTATTCAGGAGAACCGATCCTCTAGTAATGCATGCTCTATCAACATGCAAGTGCTGTTGACACCTTATTTCCCTATCAGTGGGGGATCTTGGTAAATATACGGTATGGGAGAAGTAGCCAGGAAATATAACATGAGAAAATATGACTCATATGTTACTTTTAATGGCTACATGGAAAGACAGTAGCCATTTTTACACAGAGATCCCAGAAAAAAAAAGGTGAGATGGTGATCCCACCTTTTTGCCACCACTGACTGATTTCCACAGCCAATCCAAAGGATCCAACAAAGGTGAGACAGGCTGGACTTTTACACAGTGGACCTGCTTTTCGGAGTCAAAGTAGCATTGACGCAGCGCATAGTGTGACGTATAACTTGCGTGTCGGAAATACCCCAAGCATAGCGGTGCTGGCTTTCAAAACAACAATGGAGGATGAACAGAGCACAGCGATGTTTATTGTAGCAGCGAAGATTTAGGCTACATTCAGACAGCAGGTCTTCATGCACAATTTGGATTTTTTTTTTGTGAAATCCAGTTTTTTGCGTGCTTGTTCATATAACAAATTAAATGCGACTTCTATCAGTTCTTAGCGCTGTGTTTACAGAAGTAAATATGGATGCATCTCATATCGGCGTGTGTGTAGCACTGATAAAGTTTTTCTACAACCGAAGCCAGCACCATTACACTCAAATAATTTTAAGTAGAAAATTAAAAAAGAGGAGAGCCAGGTTTTTTGCTATGGCCTTTTGTGGTGCAATGGCTGCTACTTCTGTACAACGGAGTACTTGGATGCGGAGTCGGAGTCAGGAGTGGTGGGATAGTGATGTTAGCGGCTTCACTGACACAGACTTCATTTATAATTTTCAAATGACAAGAAGAATGTTTAAATATATTTGTGACCGCCTCTCTGTAACACCCTCACAACAAGACACTCCTCTCTGGCGACCTATATCTGTTCGCAAGCGTGTTGCAGTTGGGCTGTACTGGCATTTCAGTGACATAAAGGTCGGATCAATGTGACCTGGCTGTTCAGACTCACGCCGCATTGCAAAATATCCAATATCTATCAGATTTAGGACCACATATGAAAGTGGCCTGGGTCGGATTTGAAAAAATCGAATTTGTGCCATTCAAACTGTCTTTAACAGATCGGATACAGGTCAAACAGCAGCAAAAAAATCGGATTTGGGCCACATTTGGCTACAGTCTGAACGTATCTGTAGTAATTCAGATCTCCCCAGTTCGACATCTTTCTGGTCATGTAGATGTTTGTTTACTGTTCACGGCCCGCGCTCATTTTTAAATCCCCTCGGCGCAGGGGTCGATGCGCAGAACGAGGGGTGTTCCTTTCACATTGCGTTCCGGAACCATGATTCCACCTTTATCATGGCTCTCTTACTACCTCCAGAGGTCTTCCAAAGCCACGATAAAGGTGGAACCAAATATCCCACCATTTTGTTTGCACCGACGTGGTTTGGGAATAAAGGTGAAATATTCCCAGAGCAGAAGTGCTGTATAAAAGGGACGAGTGAAAGAAAGTGTTTGCATTCTAATACACAGAGCAATGTGAAATAAGTTTTACAGACTTCTTCAAAGGTAGTCTTGATCTTGGGAAAGCTGCAAAAAATGTTTTTAATCATTACATTATTACATTTGCTGCTGTCTGTTTTCACATTACCAATACTAGTCATAATCAACACCAGTGAAACAAGCAACCAGACCAATGAAGGTGATGAACTTGTCAGACTAACGTGACATAGACTGGATCAGAATCTCCCAGAATGCTATTGATTTTTTTTTTTTTTTTTCTTTTTTTTGTTAGCACCTCACCTCAAGGACATGCACAGATTCCTACATTTAGTTACCTGCTGTCTGCTAACTCTGTCTGCATTCAAACTCAAGAATTCAGCGAACACCTGAATTTTTAAGGGCGTGAATCTGCAATGCAGCAGTCAGTCTTAAAAAGTTGAGCTATGTGTGAACTTCAAAAAACTGATTGCTTCACTGAGGGCAGAACACCATGTTTAACTTGTGTTATATATCTATTCTTTCCAAGTGTCTGCTGCCTGTAATCAGTATACAGCACTGAAGAGTTTGTTGCAAATAAGAGACTATACTTCCAAACCTTACAGCCACAAACACTGATACAGAACAACAAAATAGAACAGTTCCTCAGATGTCATGTGAACATTTGACAGTATGTGAGTTAAGTTAGGAGTAAGTGACTCCAGTGTAGCATTGTTATATTATATACTACAAACACCTCATTAATGTAAAGGTGAAAAGACTGTTCCAAACTACTAACGCATCAGTCCCTCCACCAGACTGCTATCTGTTAACAATGAGCTGATGAATTATTAATTATAGAATACATAGAATCTCACAAGGGAGCTACTCTATATCTTCTGAGCAGACAACCACATAGGGATATTCAAGGTCAAATAAAATAGGTTTCATTGCAAGCTGTGTGAGGATAAAGACACTGGAAAATACTTATAATTGGTTTAAAATGCTGCAATGTGGAAGGCTCCCTACTAGCCCTGCGGTCATATCGTCTCTTTCCAGTTGAATTTCAACTGCATTAACAAAACTTCAATTAACCATCAGGGGTTCGTCTTCTGGCTCACCTTCCTAATCTAGTTTGATGGAAGCAGTTAAAGAATCAGCAGAGCCAATTTATACTGCTGCCACCTTCGTAGTGAATGAGAGCAGATGATACATGTAGTCATCATAACAGTGATATTCTTTAACTGTCACACAAAGTCTGCAAAGCTACCTGCAGACCGCACTGTAGCCATCATCATGTAGTGTCACACTTTCTTAACCCCTTCTCTCTCTTTTGCTTCCCCAGTAATTTGTTGCTCTATAAACACTGCCTGGTGTAAACCTGATGTCACACTGGTTAATAGGATCTGACCCCTGATGTTTAAATTATTAAGGTACTTTGAAGAGAGAAACCCAACAAGCCTCCCTAATTGATACACCCACACACAAACACACAGTGCTGTGAAAGTTGTGCAGTTCTCCAGCATTGCAGACGTTTCTCGGGCCTATTGCCATTCTTCTCCCAGCAAATTGGAGGATTTTAATGAGCGACCACCCTGTCTCTCTAACATTGTCTGCGGCACAGCCATCCACAGCTGGACTTTAGGGTCTGAAAGACCTTCCATTATGTCCCCACAGTAAATGAGATGAACTGCAGTAATAGATTTTCTTTCAGTACAAGATGAGTTCTTTTCTCTAATAAGTTTCCTTTGCAAATTTTACAAATCACTACACATCACTAACTACACTTTGGATACTTTGCATTAATATTTATTTAAAATAATCATGAATCTTGTAAATTATATTAATAAAAAAGACTGTAAAATAACCTTTAAATTTGAGCCACCATTAAATCACTCTATGTCCTTAAATGTGGCTTGAATGTAAAATTACTGATCAACACATACAGTGTCAGTGCCAGTTAAGTTCAGCACTTTTCACATTGATTTTATTTCTTTTTTTTTGCCAACAGAAGCAGTTTCACTTTTGAAAAAACTGGCTCACTTTAGAATCCTAAATATGCTGGGTAAAATAATCATCTCATCAATAACATATCAATTTTGTTTGCTTCAGCCATAAGACTGTAATTCTACTCCATCTTTTTCCTCGAGGGGTATGTTCGGAGCACTTTAAGGACTTGAGGGTCCACCGCCCAGAAAGCAACAATGAGCCGAATGTCATTTGTGAGTCCCATGGTGCGTAGGTAATAACATAATAGCATAATTGCCACACTTTCTTGAAAGTAATCTTTTAGTCTTTATTGGCACAATTGCTCTCAAATATCATACCACAGCTAAACTATGGCGTACAAATTGTGAGGTGTTTTTATTGCTGTCATGGCTTTTGTCTGTTTTGCACAGAATAAGAGCTGCTCTGAAGGGCATTTTCATGGAACAGGGATTTGATGTCTCTTTTAGAATGTGATGCAGACAATACCGGAGCACAGTCGCACTGTAAATCACAAATAAATAAGTAGGTGAGCAAGTACATAAAGAAATAAATGGGGTCTTACCACATATAGTACATACCCCATGCTGCTGTGGTCAGTAAGAAGAAAATAATCTGTTTGACTCAGTTGTTTCTTCAAATTTCACAACCACCCACAGTAAAATGTTTAAAGTTAGAGTCCTTATTAAGTTTTAATCAAAAGAATTTCATTATTTTAGTCTGAACTGAACAACAGTTTCTGACCTTACACCTTTTTTTCTATTCATATAGTACAGTAATGAATTCTCAAGTAAATCTCTCTCAACTGTTTGACTGCAGAGTTTCTTGTGCCTTTCTTCATAGGGTGAACAGCTTTCCGGTTACTTCTATAAGGGCCAATAGCTTCAACATTTTTATGCTAAATCTTCAGCAACCATCTGCTGCTGTCTGTGTACATGTGTCGCTGTGTAAATTAGTGTAAATTAAATAGCAGGAATTGTCACATCATGAATAAACGGGAAATATCTCATTAGCATGTGTCAGCGTGATGGACATTAAATAACTTCAGCAAATTACTTCAGAGGACGTGACAAAAAGCAAGAGCTCACCTGTAAGACATTAGACTAAAATGAGCACCAGTCATACCTCTTAAAATATAACAGTAAACCAAAGCATAGTCATAATAAAACAGCAATAGTGATAAACATAGAATACTAAAATCTGAAATACAAATATTTTATTCCTAGGTGTTAACAGTTAAAACCATTTAACTCCATAAAATCACTCACAGACCTGAAACCTCTCAGATCAGAACTATTAATCAGTAAGGAATGGTCATGTTTTAATTTTAATTCATTAATCTTCATTATTTCAGTGGAAACACTTCTTGTCAATATGTGGAACATAAAAGTGAAGGGGTTCTTGCAACTGTCAATTTGTCAAGCAAGGTACGAGTGATTTAATACTCCCTCCATATGCTTAATCATGTAAACACACAAACATGGTGGTGATTTGTTGGCTGCCAGTCTTGCCCACATTCAGGGTGAGCCAGTGGATGGATCAAGCCAGCTGGATGTTCCAGCTCCAGTTTCACTTTAAAACCATTAATCCAGGCCTGTCTTTGTGTATTTGCTTTGTTGTTATTTGAAGGAAAGGGGGGAAAAAATCCTAAAGTGTTTCATTTTGCTGCATCTTCAGAACATTATGTATATTTTCACTGAATGCTGGATTTTGCAGTGCCAAAACAAACCCACACATTTGGACCTTTTTCCATAATAATGTTTAAAGGAGGTGCATACATTTGTGCTGTAAACCTTTTGGTTAAATATAACTATACCAATATAACAGTGTGAAATAAGTAAAAATCACTGCTAACTTGCATAAAATAAATAAAATAATCTGAATCTATCTGCAGAGTATGACATAAAATGTGTAATTAATCATAACTTGTTTTCTGGCCAGAATGCGAACATTTTTTTCTGTGCATAAGAAAAATAATAATAATAATAATAATAATAATAATAATAATAATAATAATAATAATAATAATAATAATAATAATAATAATATATGTGTGTGTGTGTGTGTGTGTATACAGGTGTGTGTGTGTAGGTGTGTGTGTGTGTGTGTGTATAGGTGTATGTATGTATGTGTGTATGTATATGTGTGTGTGTGTCATTTATATATGTATATTTGTTCATTTCAAGCCATATAAAATAAAAGCAGAGGTGATGTTGAATAAACCATTTATATTCTACATCCATGCCAAGTGTGAATATGTATGAGTTATGCACTCAAACTCCATTGTTGTCTATTTATGTAAAGTAGTGTGAAGAGCCAGGTTCAAGTACAGGTATATTCAAAACATATTTAGAGCTAGCTTAGGTGCTACAGTTCAGACTCTGTCAATTCACAGTGCATGAAATGCTTGCAAATTCACAAATACTGTATATCCAGGTGATGACCTGCACTGTGTAGAATAGATGTAACCTGCTATAGCACTGGAGGTTTCCTACATTACATCTGCGTCTTTACGTCAGTTAGACACATGTTTTCTACACTGTAAGAAAATTCATCAGCTACCTGTAAATATCTAATGTCAATAATCCATTTTTTATGATAAAAAGTCTGAAAAATTTGGCAGTAGGTGATATGTTTTATCTAATGCTGTCAAATGCTCAAAATTTTTAATCAGATTAATCACAGAGTTGCTGTGGACTAATTTCGATTAATCACTATTGAATATCATTCATTTTTAATCTATATTAACCGTGTTTCATTTTGCATGCGCAAACAGACTCAAGAAAGAAGGGAATAAATATGCACTTAAAGTGTTTATTAAACACCTTCAACAGTTTCTGTAAAACAACTTGAAACAACTGTTCCATATTGTTTTTTTGTCCTCATATTTCCATCCAGAGGAACGTGTTGTTTAGCGTCTTCCATCTTTATGGGTTGGTTCTGCTGCCTGTTACAACCGGATCAACTGCCCATTTGCGCATGTGTGACGATAACTCTACTTGGACAAACTGCCCCAAATGTGTTGTCAGAGACATTCAGAGTCATTCTGCGCTGCAAATGGATTAGTTATGTTCAAATTTTTAAGCAGATTAATCATGATGATGGATTAATCCGCGTTAATTTTGACAGCCCTGGTTTTATCCTGTATGTGCATCTGTATGTTGCAATCAGTTTTTGACACTTATACCAGTGTTTCTCTGCAGCTTTTGATGGAAAGGGGAGTCATTATGGATGTTTAATCCATGATTTCAAAAGGTTAAACTTTGCTGCTGTGTGATTTGAACAAATATCAAACAAATGAAATGCCAAAGTTGGTGCCCCTGAACAAATGAAATGTCAGAAACAATACCTTGGCTCAAGCCCTCTGTTTCTTGGCTCATCGTTTCCAGGCGGTCATATTTGTAGTCCGACATAAGAGGGCAGATCAAATAGGCTTTCTTCCACAGAGATGACCTATTAACACCCTATTATTTGAACTGCTGAATGAAAAGTGCTGGGGTCCCCTTCACCCACCATAGAAAGTTAAGGTCACAAAGTAAAATTCTCAGGTACTTTTCTGCATCCTTTGGCTCCTGACTCTGCTTTCTCCTGTTTCCTCTGCCTGGCACAGTGCCTCGATTCCTCCCAGTGTGGACATTCTCCCATGCACCAACTCTGACTATCAAAACAACAGTCATTAGGCAAATTTGCTTTGGTGCAGGATTACGTTAATTATCATGGAATTATCACTTCATTAAAGCAGGCAGAGATAAATTATCTCTGATGAAATGAATGCAAAATGAGGAAATAATGATCAGACCTAAAAAAAAAAAAAAAAAGAAAGAAAAAAAAATAGATAAAAAAAAAAAAGAAAAAAAAAAGAGAGACTTCTTGTTGAAGAAAATCAAGTCATTGTGTTCCAGAGAGTTGGTCCCTGAGAGGCATTGCACCACAACGCAACATGACAGAGCAAGTGGGTTTCCACAGAGAGGAGTGAGGACCACCCACCCCTTTACCCGATGCAGTCCAATTTCCCTCCCTAAGCCTCTACAGAGCCTGTAGTTTTTCCCTGCAAATTGCAAGTATCATTAATCATGCGAAATACCAATTTTAATGAATGCCTGCATCAGCCTAGTAACACTCTTTGTTTCCTGGGCAAAAGGCTGAGGTGCTGCAGCAGGGGGAGACTGGGATTTTTATAGATGTAATGATGTTGTTTTTTTTTTTTTTTTACTTGCTTGTGTTTTTATGGTCACAAGCTTTTCTCTGTTGACTTCACTGCAACCAGGGTAAATTGGCGCTACCTACAAATAACTACCTAATCATGGTCGTATCATCTGTTTGCTCATACAAAGTTATTTACACACACAAAAAAAAAAACTTATAATGATCGCTTTTTCACAGAAAGGTAGGAAATTTGCATCAAACCTCTTTTCTACATCTGTGACTGTACTCTTAACAGTATATGTATCATAGAACCAACCTCCAAAAGCACTGGAATCATGCAAATTTCCTGTTGAACATATTATTGACATGAGGAGAAAGTAAAACCCTCTGGCCACTCACATATTCTTTTCGTAGTCTTGCCTACTAAGTCCAACACTGATGTAAATGATTGCACCACTTCAAGGACAGTATTCCCCACTTGACTTAAAGTCATTGAAATGATCATATTTCTATGGCAACATTACACAGCTGAAAGTGTGCTCTTTATTGCTTACAATACTGCAGATGTGCCATGTTTAAGAAGCAAAAGGGTTCCTTTTAAGCTTCATACATTCATTCGGAGTAAAATCCTGCTAGTGGACTGAGGGGAAATATAATCTCCAACATCTAACCTTTTATTTCCTGCTTAATTAATTTCTTTAACCTTGCAACACAGTTGTTTTTAGCTTGAGCAACTGTGTTTTTCCACTGGCTTGATGATCTATTTATTGCTTATTCTTGAGGCAAAAGACTATAATCTGTGATGTCATGTTGATTGACAGATTGTTTCTCTACAAACTGAAAAGGCTTTTGTCTAAATGGAGCACAATATTTTGGTGATATGAGGGGGCACCTTAATGTTGCCTCAATTGTCTCCAAGTGCTTTAAAAACATTCAGTGCCATCTCTGTGTCATGAAAAATGCAGCAAATCTGTCTCTGACAAAAGCTATAGGGCTTGTGTGGGTGCAAGTATCAAAATATTCTCCAAGTTTGTATTATATTATAAGAGTTAATAAAACCTGACCGGATTAGTGAGAGTTACACGTGTAGTATTTATCACCATTGCCTTCAATAAAAAATTTTCCAATTCCAGTTCAGTAGTCTACAGTATAGTGGCTCAGACTTTGGACTTGATAAACTGCACCACTGCTGGTATGGACCCTACAAAGTCCCTCAAGGATCTAATGGAGCATACTGTTCCATAAAAATGCTAGTTTGCCTTGGAAATTGTGGTGCAGGTTCATTAGAAGTCATCGTGTTGAATTTGAAATGTAATCTCCCAAGTGAATCAGGGAGGGAGGCCAAAAGAATCGCCAGTGTGGGGGAGGGAAGTTTTCTAATACCCTCCCTCTCCCTATAATGCAATGTCGGTGGTAACAGAGGGCCTTGAACTGTTGAGGTTCCTGGGGAAAAGCTCACACTAGGCTACTTATTCTTCATGAGGTCACATTAAACAAAGACACTTGTTCCCAAGGGTTTTCTGCGACTTGTAAAACCTGAAGTGTGTAGGTGAGACTGAATACAACTTTCCATAGAGAAAAAGCACATCAATTTGTCTTCAATAATCATAATCCTAAGGGATTGTCTTGCATGGTTAAACCTCCATGAACACCAGGTAAACAATCAATGAATTATAACATGTGACCATTGTGTCGTGTTCAGTACTGTTTGTTTCTGCAAATGCACATACTATTGGGTGCTTCAATGAAACTGGGTACATTTTGGTATCTGGCACTTTGCCAGCTTTTTAGACCAAATAATAAAAGAGAAATTTAGACATATTTCGCCCCCAGGATGTGCCTAATGATGACTTCAGATAAATGCAAAAAAAATTATACTCTTGCTCTGAGCCATCCCAAAATTAATGACTTTTTAATAAAACACTGGGGCCAAAAATAGGACCAAAATTGGGACATGAAAGGTACCAAGGTGTTGGGGCATTTTATCTGGACCACATGGCTTGAAATGGTTTTATATACCACTATAAATAAAGACACTGTGTTAAATTTGATGATACTAGTGTTTTTTCTAACCCAGACATGCAGGTTTTTCATGAATCAACAGTCTCATTCCACATATTGTGTGTACCTGATCGTGTCCACTTGTGTTACATGTAGAACCTGCCCAGTTAAATGCATATAAATCACGAATGATTTTACAACAGTGGTCATTTTTGTGAAACACTCTCCCTTGCATAAGTAGTTTGATTCCCAAAATGTACCTGTGAGAGAATAAAGAGATATTGAAAAAAAAAAAAAAAAAAATAGTAGCGTGTAATTGTCATGTTCTTTTGACTGTTATTTGCAGATTTTTGTATTAAATATATAATGTAAAAAATTAGAATAATGTGTTTTATCTGAAAAATAGTTTCTCTTTCATGTCAGTAAATATTTATTTTTAAAATAGACCCAAAGTGCTTCCAAACTTGCTTCTTAACATTAGTCTACATCTGGTTTGAATTTTTTGCCCCCATGTCCTGTTTTTAGGGACCAGTTTCATAGAAGCACCCAGTTTATATTCATACTGATATATTAATAAAACATGAAACATAAATGCATGTTTTATTACAAAAAGAGTCAATTTACAAACAAATATCACACGAAGTGACCAGAATGATCCTAAATGTGTAGGTCTATACGACAAAACTTATCAAAAACTGAGTGAACTGAAATTTTAATCATTAAAATGTAGATTAAATGTATAACACAGAGAAAATTGATGACCAAAAATAAATGTTTGTGTAATATTTATTGCTTGTTTGTAAGGCTCCTGAACATTTATGTAATATTTGAATGCAAATGTCATTCAGTGTTCATGCTCGATTTGGCTATCTTTTGCAAACAGTGACACAAGAATATTTCGTCTTATCATTATCTTCATTTCTTCGTCTGCATTGTACTGTAGGTCAGTCTGACACCCTCCTCCATCCTTCTGAAATCAGGCTAAAAGTTGTCTGGGTTGTTTGGCTAGTTCTTGGAAAACAGGACAGGACGCAGCAAGGGTTCATTTTGCAAAATAGTGTTGGGAGAGAAGTTGTTTTTGTGAAACATGTATATGAGGGAGCGTGTCTTGGTATTAAAATGACTAAATCCCTACAAAAGAAAACAGCACAAAGACGAGTGTCTTTGTCAAAACTTGCCATTTTCCGGATGTTGCTGCAGCTTGGAGGTTCTTGTTCTTTCACATAGCGAGGGGGACTTTCAAAGCGATAACGCACAGATAGTGGAAGGAAGGAGAATGATAATCCTGCTGGTGCGTGACAGAAATATTCACCTTGATTCTGTACATTCAGTGAACCAGACTACCTGAGGAACATGAGCAATGAAATTACACAGCAAAAACTGGAAAAAAAGAATTAATGTCAATATGTCTTGCATGTGTGATTCATGGTCTAGTCCAATATGACAAATTAGAGATTGGCTTCAATGGGCTTCAGTATCTGTATAAAATACAGCCCTTCGTTGCTTTTTGACCCTCGATTTGGGTTGAAGTAAACAAAAAAACAACAACAACAACAAACAAGTGGTGCCTTGCACAACAAATCCCGCCCCCTGGATGTATTGTAGTTTATTTTGGCATTGATCCAGCTGATGTGAGCATATCAATTGCCTCTATATGTGTGCCAAGTTTGAAGTAAATTGAAACAAAATTTATGTTTTTATAGACGTGAAAGTTCGGCCATTATAAGTAAATGAGAGAAAAAGAAAGATTTTAAAAGTTTATAAAAAATTTGAACTTTGACCTACTTTTCCCAAAATGTAATGACATCTATTTTGAGTCACTGGCAATATATAAACCAAATTTGGTATGAATTTAACCAATCGTTTTGCTGCAAGAATATTACAAAAGCAAAGCAAACAAACAAACCGAACCACAAACAGTACCCCCTGCCTCCCTTTCGGTGGATGGGGTAAAAAGCCCTCTAATGGGAAACAGGATGATATAAGAGCCACAGAGGAGGACAAACAGTGCAGTGGATGTTATGTTTACAGAAATGTAGATAAACAATGTTTATAGAAAATGTACACATATTATGCACATCACACAGAATGCATAAAGTGTCAGTAGAATGATGATGAGCAGCATTTCTGCACCAACAAGAGCAAACCTCGTCCTTCACACCTCCATCTATAGAAGCCAAAAGGACAGGACGGGGAATTATATATGTGGCCACAAGTGTTGGTAAATCTTTAGATGTTATATGCTGAATATTCCTAATACGGTGTTCACAGGAGGGAGGTATACTGCTGTGCTGACTATCCGTATGTCGAGTAACAAATTATATAAACCACCTACAAAAAATCTGTGAAGATGTATTTGTGATGATGCAGCTACTAGACACCACGGCCAAAATGCTCTCTTTCTATTCTTACACTTTATTCCAGACACCATTTCATGTTCTTCTTTTGTGTTGAGGAGAAATCTGTCCTGAACAATTTCTACAACTTAGGCTCAACAAAAACCATGTCCAATTTCTTCTACCAGCTGCACTAGAAGCTTTACACACCTGTAGTCAAAGCCCTAGGCAATCCATTTACTATTGTTCAGAGATTTAAATAACATAGAGAACAATAAGTAGCGTGCTCTCTACACACCGTTCCAATTTCAGCTTGCTGAGTAATCTCTCATTCTTCTCTGCAGAATGGTGAAATCCATGGAGCCCTTTTGTTGTCACTGCCTCTTATAAGGAGCAGATCAGCATTCATTTCAAGCATCCTTGACTGAGTAGTATGCATAATATGGTCAATATTTATTTGCATATGCATTCATTAAATGACTATTTTTTATTCATATCATATGTACGTTGTTTTTTTTTTTTTTATATGTATATTTCCATATTCTGTGAAGAAACACACATATATCTATAGCCTGCTTAAGAGTGTTATTTGGTTAATAAGCATTATATAATAGGGAATTTACATTTCTTAGGAAAAGTCTCTAGAACACAGTCTTGATGAAGGTTTTTATCAGAGTGCTAATTTACAACAGCAAACATTGAAAAAATGCTGTAATACTGTCAGAATGACATTTACATATCAGTATAAGCAGGGTGCAATTTGTAAAAAAAATAAAATAAAATAAAATAGAAAGGGAAAAAACAAGCAACCAACAGGCCTTATTCTTTTTTCAATTAACAGTAGGCGAACAGTTGAACATTCATCTTTAATGCAAACTAAAAATACATGAAACATTTATTTTTCTGTGATGGCCACACCTGCGATGTGGGAGATGGACTAATTAAGTTTCAGGACCATGGATAGTGGCCGATCACACCAACATTGTAGAGGATTTATGGTGAACGGGAAATTCAATCAGACTGTAAAACATAACATAAAACCTAATCGATTAAGATTTCACATCATGTCAAAATAATTCAGCTAATTAGATTAAGTCAACAGTTTGTTCTGATGTCAGACTTCATGTATTGAACATGTACATCGGCGCCTGCAGATGTACGTCCATATGGCCTGATGTGTGTACCTCACATGTTCTGAGTGACATTTGAGAGAGAGACAAAGAAAGAGAGAGACACTGATATATACAGAGGGAGATAGATAAGGTATGTAATGTATTTATGTGCATGGGCACGTTCACAAACTCAGTGCTCAAAGATTCACATATTTAGTCCAAATTTAGTCCCCCAGCCACCAAATATGGAACTGAAAAGATTTAAAGGACATTCCAAATAGACACCAACACTCAACATTTGTATGAATATACAATCTTTCCTTTGCTCAGTGGGAAGTAATAAAATACAAATGTGTTGTTACTGTAGTTATATAGTATTTTCAGGTATCTGCACCCGAGTTCAGTAATGTTTTTTTTTTTCTCCTTACATTTCAATACAAATCTGCTTCCTACTTCCTTTGAAAAACTGTTTGAATTTCTAGGAAATTTCTGGAGTCCTTGTAACATTAAGAGTTATTTTATGAAAAAGTTATTTTGTTTATCCATCAGTAACTAATAACTAGTAACACACAATAGCACACAAACACAGAGAAAATGCTCTGCTTGATGACACTGATATACTTAATGTTATTTGAAGTTAGAATAATCTTTGCATTTTATTAATGTCCCATGAGGTACATGTGGCTTTGCATATGAACAAGTGCTACTGTTTACTTTTAGTTTACTTTTTATTACTTTGAGTACACTTCCAAGCCTGTAATTTTACTGCAGTAAAGTAGAATCATTGCCTTTTACAGTGTGCATCTGAGAAAAAAAAACAACAAAAACATGCAATAATATTAGCATTTGTTTTATTGTCATAGACTATAACCAACCCAGAGTATGGTGTTTGCATTTTAACACTGACGGCCTACTGGTTAACTTATGTTATGGCTTCTTTATAATAACTATTGTGACCTAAGTAGCTGCTTGCAGTGCTGTACTTTAGCACCCCAATTGTTTTTTTGTTTTTTTTTTTGTTTGTTTTTTTTAGATGTCTGAAAACAACTGAATAAAAAAGGCTAATCTCCATCTCAAAGCATCACTTCATGTAAATAACAATATAATAGTATTAAATAATGTATGATGGTTAATAACCAATATTTTTGGATCAGATGCTACACATTTTTGTTCTCTACTGTAGCTCTGAAAGAAACATCCCTGTTCTGTCACAATGGGACATCACAGGAAAATTAATTAGGTGACATGCAGGACAAAACAAGAGGTTTTCATATTCCAGCTGCCAAGCCTTTTGTCTCTCTACTGTTTAAATCACTTTGTTTCTCTGCCAGCTAAATAGTAATGTATATCTTTCTTTAAGCTCTCTATGCCTTTATTACAAATGTTTTTTTCTTCATTCACGCAACTTAATGCTTCAGGATATCTCAATCAGTGATTATACACAGGACTACAGCACAATGGGAAACTCAGCGCCGCTGTTGTAAATATCATTATCGAATGTCTTGGAAAACAGCTTTATTTATCAGGTAAACAAGATCACAGGAGAGAAAACTATGACTTTGTTTAACCATATTTTCATGATGTTTTTAATCGCTTGTATGTAGGTGAAGCATATAAAATTAACTTACACTGTAAAGGTAAAGCAATTTAGCTGAGGTGTTTTATCCTTGTTTTTGCATTTGCAGTCATATTTGGTATAATTCAAACATGCACAGTCTTCACTGTAGGCATAGGCTTTACTCAGCTCACTCACTGTGTGCTCCCACAGAATGTATTGACACAACACACTTACCTGAAAAATCTGAGGCTAAGTTGCAATTGATTTACTTTTGGGGTAATATTAGCCTCTGGTCATGATCCAAAATTTGCAGTGACAGTACAACATTGGCAAAAAAAAAAAAAAAACCCAGCCTTTGTATCCTTAACCTGTTCCACCAAAAACTCAATTCACTCAAATCCTCTGAAATGTTTTTTGAATAAGGCCAATAGTTCAGAGACACACACTTACACATAGAAAAATAACAAAAAATGAACCTAATATTTTATCGCTGCAGCATCATCTTCATTATTACAACTCAGGTCTTGCAGAGAGTTGAACTTTATGTGCCTTTCTTTCTTCTCTGTCTGAGTACAGCTCCTCTGGCAGGGAAAATTAAAACAGAGAGCAAAGGAAGAAGCACTGGACCATTTAAAGTGCACTGCTTGCTGAAAAACATTATGTGACAGTTGCAGAAAACACAAATGTAAAAATCAATGTTATCAAATGTATACAAGGTGGTCAATCAAGGTTGTTGAATTCAGTCAGAGCATGAGTCACGCTGATACAAGTCAAAAGCTATAATCTTTATAGTTTATTTCCAAAGCAGTGCAGAAATAAATTCTGAAAACAGGCTTCTTTCAATCCTGCAAAGATTTTTACAGTGTTGCATATTTTAGAAAAGACTTCTGTCTTCTAACATACCACTTTTTTTTTCTTTTAACACTATATATATATATATATATATATATATATATATATATATAATCTCACTCAATTGCCAACTATCTTTGTGGATTACTATAGCAGAGAACAACTGATGCAATCTTTTTGTATTTTACCATAAAGAGCATTCCAGAGAGAGAAAACATACTCGATTTGGGCACAAATATGGTCAGACATGTCCCCTGAAATGTCTTGAAATAAATGTCCATGTTTATCATTCAGTCAAACACATTTCTGGTGTTTTCTGTCACCGTTTCAGTCCCATAGGACAGAAAGGTTAGAGAACGTACCTGTGCTGGGTAAAATAAATCATTGGCAAGCAGAGCAGGGAGTTTAGGTCAAATAATCACCCCTCTGATAATGAACGTCCATGGAGAGGGCTGGTGAGATTCATTGCTGTGCTCCCACTGACAATAATGGAGGCTTTCAAAGGCCACAGTCTTTAATTTCTTGTCCCTGCTATCAGCGTTTTTATCCTCTGGAGAGGGGGAGGTCAACTGCCCCTGTTCTACAGCCCTAGAGCCAGCATCCTGGGCATTAAGGGCTGAGAGAGGTGGAGGAGGTCAGGCTGTGATTGCTCCTGGAGATGGCAGGCTGAGGGGCACTGAGGGGCTCAACGGACCCTTCCCAGACAAAAGGCGCTTTATAGAGCGGCTCCCAGGTCACTTTTATCAGGGCATCACTAATGGTTATGATATGATCTGTCTAGCATCACTTCCAATTAAAGCTAGCTGCGGGAATGTGGCAGTCGCTGCTCCCCATCTCACTGAGGGCTCTGTAGTGTTCAATGAATGTACACTATTGTTTGAGCCACTCATTTCAGTGGCGATCAAAGTTCCATTGTGACGACCACAAAGGGAAGTGGTCACTGCCCGGCCTATTAGATATGTAGTTGTGGTGGGGAGATGGAAAGTGTAATCAGTCTTCTTACTGATAGCAATGACCAGCCCACTTCTCATAGTGACAAAGACTAACCTCTTTCAATACAATATAAAGAAACAACAAAAGGTTATTCTTCTTGTTTGGATAGCCTTGCCTTTCGGCCAGAAAATAAACGTCCCTGAGTGTCTCCATAATTTCTACAAACTTTCTCTCGCCTCACAAAATATAGTCTCTGAGCTAATATTCCATTCTGAGAGTGTTCCACTTTCTGATGTGACTGCAGCAAAGCCGTGCACCTCCGCTGGTTAAGTGCCGGTGTCCACCAAGGATTTGAAGTCTCCAAACAGGCGCGGACTAAGAGCTGTGCAGATGTGGTGTGAGGACACACACAGGGTGAAGAAACCCTGTTCTGGGCCACTTTGATTTTTCTCCAGCAGTGATGATAATCGTCTTGCTTACAAGTGTGAACCTGTGGAGCAAACCATTATCTGTTTTGTAGCTGGCTTGGAAAAGAATAAAAGTGCATATTTTAAATCACCAGGCTTTGAGAATATACTTAATAGTTCAAGTTTTCAAGTTTAAAGTGTGGAAAAAAGCTGCTGTTAATTAAAAAGGTTCTCTTTTAATGTTTGAATGATCTTCTCTACCTTTTGACTCTGATGTCTCGACCACTTCACCTGCTTCTCAGTCGAAGGAAATTAGAGAGCAGACGTGAACTTAAGTGCCCAAAGTCAGTGTCTCATTTGCATGCACGCAATAAAATGAGTTTGGCAAACTGCAGCAGACCAGGGAGAGACAGTCATAATCTGTGCTGCATTTTGGGCCATAGTTATTGAAATAAACAACCTCATATGGTGCCTTGGAGTTTCCAGCTGCATCACATAACAGATGAAGCAGAATAGTAGCATTATTCTGCAGCAACAGACAAAACAAAGGTTTTAACAAGCAGCTGATATTCCAAGATGGTAAAAAGACGTTGGTGGTGTGCTACTTCAGTGTGTCAGACTTGTTAGTTAGTCACCTAATCCCATGGTGAACTTCCACCAGAGGTTAGTGAATAGTCATAATGGTCATAATGAGGCAGGAGCAGCTGCAAGCCCTTTGGACTGAATGAGGTCACTAGAGCGACAGAGATCAGTGTGGCTGATTGGGGGTTGAATGGGGCTAAAAAGAACAGACTACAAACTAGTTTGTGGTTGAAGGAATGCAAGACTATAAGGCCTTCCTCTGGCTCTTTTTCAATGCATGTCTGTGTCAGAAATAATCACTTAATTGTTCTCTGATTGTCCCCCTCACCATTTTGCAAAATGATAATTGAAAACATTAATAGGATGTTAATAGGATGTGTGTCCTGGTAACCTTTGATATAAATCTTTCTGTAATGGAAAATATTCTCCACATGAATCAGTAGTAATTAAATATGTGTGGACTAAGCACTATTTTGGGGGTTTACAAATACAGTTCCTGCATTACAAATAAGGTTTAACCTCAGGGACCCTTGCTGATATTAATGACTTAGAGTTGCCGTATATGTGAAATATTTACGGCAACATTCTTCTTCTTAGCCAGTGTTTTTGGTGGTTAATGATAATGCCACTGGTTTCTTTGGAATGAATTTAAAATTCATACTTTGCCCTTCAGTTTGAGGCAGAAGCGTACCTTTAGCTCGGGCGAGTTTGTTATGTAGACCCAGGGGTCTAAAGACTAGTGAAAGGGCATGAGTAATTCATATGAGCAGGGCAGGTCTAGAATAGTGGCGTTGCCCAGGAGAAGAGAACTTAGCTGGAAGAAAACAAGATCCTCCTTATAGACTAATGGATGTGTTAGCAAGTACGCTTTCAGACCAGCTTTCATGTTGGCTCCACCAGAGGGTATAGAGGGAATGGCAAATTAATTATAGAAATGAAGCCAACCTCCTTTTCTTATCATGGAGGGCAGCTGTGTGGCAGCTGTGTGTTCCCCCTTGCTCGTTTCCCTTTTTTGCTTTCTACAACGCTGGAATAGGTCCTGTTCTACATCTATTCTCTGCCTCTCTTCATCAATCCATACAAACTAACTCTAAAGAAAGATCTGCTGTCTATGGGGGAGGTGAAAAGTGAAGCTTTTATTGAGTGAAAATGTCAAAGAAATTGTAGCAGAAAAGTGAGAAGTAGTCAGGTTCTGTCTTGCTTTTCAACTTCTTCCATGGGTTTCAGACCCTTCCAGTCAAAGTCAACTAATAAATCAATATTTCAAGTGGGATCTAATGTTGTAATGACTTTATTCCCTTGCCTGTAAAAGCCCATTAACCACCAGCTGAATCTGAGTTTCCATGACAGCCTTCATAGTCCTGATCAGCATCTGTATTGTCGTGTTTCGAGAGAGAATTAGGCATGTTAAATGTCTCAAAAAATGGCATGTGTGACCCACTCTATAAAATGAAAAGTGCACTCCCATCAGAAACAGACACTATCACACACTCACCTTACTTGTTGGAAAATTCCCAAAGGTCTGCTTTGGAAATAATGGGAAAGAGTAAGAGTGAATGCATAGAATATTAATGCAGAATTGAAGCCAGCCTCAATTCAAACTGTTAATTTCCATTTTATCTTGACGGACCGAAAAGACATAATTTAATGTGTTATTACACTGTTTCTCAGGAACAGTTTTTCCACATCATATTACAGATGTCAATGAAATATGGCATCAATTAATGCACTGTAAAATATATGTATAAAACTTGAAGAATTTAGTGCTCACCTATTAGCTATGTGAAGCCTGTAATTAAGTTATTGCGATTCCAAGATCATGTAAAAAACAAAAAAGACTTACATTGAGACAAGACAAGGAAACAAAGCAGAGAACATTTAATAGTTTAATTATAAGCTGCTGTATACATTCAGTGATTATTCCGATTTTCATGTTGCCAGAAGCCATGGGTGAGACCAGCAAAACATTCAGCTACAAGATCTAGTTTGTTGTATGCAATTTTGTCCATTTTCATTCATATTTTTCCACATTGTACATAGTTTACTGCAAAGCAACATAAAACCACATTGCTGATGTGCAACACGGTTCTTCCAAGACCTTAGTTCATTCAAACACGATTCCACCCAGTCTGTTGTGTGGGGCTTGTAGGAGGGGAGAGCCCTGTTTATACTGCTCTGGTCTCAACTTTATCTTTGAGATCAACTGAACACAGATGGCACAGGGTGACAGCAGTGCTGAGCAAAGCTAGGTTGCATGTCTGCGTACCCTCAGCTGAAGCTAAAAAAGTCTAGTTTTACCTCGATTGGGCCCAATAGGAAAGCCGACTCATTGGATAGTTAAAGTAGGTGGAACCCTTTTGCCAGCTTGGCGAACACTGGGAGCTGTTCTTCCTCCTCCTTAGATACTAAGATTAAGCAACATCTTGCAATCTGTAAGGTTTTGTTTGCATCTTTTTTGGTTTCTTTTGCTATCTCACTCTAAGCTCATTGAACTGACACACTAATGTTGGTGCTGAAATCGCTTTTTTTTTTGTTGTTGTTTGTTTGTTTCTTTCTTTTTTTTGTCTTTTACATTTTCTAGTAGCCCACACAGAAACTTGATGGCACAAGAACTGACCAATAAGAAACTCTTTACAACAAGGTAAACTGCAAGTCAACAGTTGCCAGGGGTCACACAGTAAACAAAAAAATAATCCAAGTTCAGTTTGAAAATAAAAAACAAATCAGGTTCAATATAAAAGCAAAAGACAAATGAACAAAAGCAAGTTAATTTCAAGTATAACTTACTCATAAAATAACTACACAGCATTAAATATTCTCATTATACATTTTTAAATTATTTATAAAATATATTTTGGCATATATGTTTTTTTTATTTTTGTGTTTGTGTAACAAACGCTACTGTAGCTTCAGTTGAACACCAATGTTTATTTGTTTTTTTAACTCTTGAAACAAAACATTAAAGGGATTGTCACATAACAACAGGTTATTAAAAATGATAATAGTAAACCCTATACAGAGTTTCACATAGCAAGACATGAGTGACGATCCCTTCTATCCTAGCCCCATAGTCAAAAGTCAAAAAAAGTACAAGACCAGAGCACAAAGTTCTAATTTGTGCTCCACTGGCTACAATCAAGGTTGGGCACAGGAGATTTCAAAAGCAGTAAGTCTTTTTTTTTTTTTTCATACAACTCAATTTAAACACAAGGATCTGTCTGTCCCACTTCCAGTGTTGAGAGCGCCAGGGCAGATAGTGAGAGTTCATTTAGCTCCATCCGTGATAAAATACGAATACTGTAAAGACCTCACAGTCTGATGACACTAGGATGTCCTCAAGGGATATGCAGAGAAAGTTTTTCTTATTAGTCAGGGACAGGAGCAATTGAGACTGCTGCCTCTCTTTCCTTCTTCTGAATGTACCGAGAACTGTTGAAGTAAATTCAGAATATTTTTAGATGAATCCTGTGTGTGTTTGTTGTTTATTACATTGACGGAGCTCACTATACAAAGGAACAAAGAGCGATTTTGGCAGCTAGAACAAACTGCAAAACCAAAGAAGGCAAATATCAGTTTGTGATACAAAAGTAGTTCAAAAGGCATAACTGTACTTATGAATTGGCACCTCAGGTGTCCAAACAAGTAGTGTCCTGCTTTGGCGCCAAGAGCTGGAGAGCTCCACTGGCCATATTGATGCAGTCAACAGTAACCTGCCTGTCCACTCATTGCAGACTGATAAAAAGACAAGTGAACAAAAAGCAAACAAGGAAAAAGTACTGCGACTACAACAAAGCCACATCCACTACCTTGGTTTGAGCACACTAGCTGCAGCATACTACAGTCCATCATCCTCAGCTCGAGCTGATTCTTGAGTAATGTACACTGCAAATGGGTGTGTCTCTACTTCCACAATCTGACCTTCTTCTGTGTACACACAGCTATTGCGGGGTATATATATGTGAGTTTACACTGTATGTGTATATGCATGTTGGTGTGTGTCATTGAGCAACTTGCTAAAGTACAATGTCCTTCAGGCGTTTGCTGCTGGGGGATTCCTTGTCTCGGCCATCGTGGAGAAGTGTGTTGATCTCCCTGACAGAAGGCTCACTGTCCTTCCCCTCCGGCTGCCGCAGCAGGCTGTGGTTGGCGATTCGCTCTGCGTCGCGACATTTCAGTGTATTGTAGGCAGATGACGGCTTGGACATGGGGCTCTTCAGGTGCACTGGGGAAGTAATGGGGCTGGCTGCCTCACGCCCGTTGCCAGCTTCACGGACAGCCCCTCCATTGGCCTTGGGGCTACACACCTGAGACTCCTGAGTCCGCTTTCCCTTAATCTCACCCCGTTCCACATCCTCGGGGCCATCCTTGCCGAAGGTGGCAAAAGTCCTCTTAGTGGTGCCATCCTCATAGTGGGGGACGTCCACTGTGGTGGCTTCAATAGACAAGGCGATGACATTGCGAGCATGCTCAGGTGACTTGGCACGTGCCGGGACTGGGACACGAGGCATCCAACAGCGGTCAGAGTGGCCTAGGATGCGACACTCGTCCTGGCAATGAAATCCTTCGCTAGGATCTGGAAAAAGAGAAAACATAATTGTCAGGTATAAACTTCAAACCCATAAGTTTTCACTTCAACTACTCATTTGCACATAGTTTTTTTTTTTTTTTTTTTTAATACAACAAAGCCATCATTAAATAACCATAACTCATGTTCATTCCTCAATCTGCACAAGACTGCAGTCCCGTTAACACCGCTGATAACTAGAGCTGGATGTTTAGAGCACTTCTAATATGCCAATTAAATTACGTATTGTTAAATCAAAAGTCCATTTGCAGCTCATGTATAATTGGGTTTTCTGTAGCAACACTGGATAAAAGGCAGGTTTAAACAGTGCAATCAGATATCTCGCAGAGAGAGACACCAGACGAGTTGCGGTGTTGTTGGCTGGTTCATCTCTCTTTCCTTCTCTGTCTCTGTCATCTGGCGCCGAGTTATAAATATGTAATGATGTTTAACGCTGGAGTGAAAAAAAGATTTGTCTGAGTCCTGTGTAAGTCTGTAGTCTTTTGGTCGGTCTTTGCTGTGCTGGGGGAAGGACAGACAGTCTCGATAATTTTCACATCATTAAAACAACCAGAGGTGTCGTGATCTCATAATCAAACTGAAATACTGTTTTGTTTTTTTCACGCAAACACACACTTAACTTGCTTGCTGCTTTAATTACTTGCTGAAATCTCATTTCACAGTATTATATGAAAGCTGACTATTGTAACACTATAAGTCCTTGGTTATGTAAAGATATACAGGCATTTATTTTCCAAAATATCTCTGTAGCACTGTTGTGGAGTGTTGTCTCCACCGGCTCCAGTCTGGAGAGAGAACCTGCCATGTAGATATGCAATGACACATCTCTGAGCTCCCCTACTGCTTGTCTTATTCCTAGCAAGAGCCATCCTCCATTCCAGAGGCCCAAGGTGACAAGAGAGGATTGTGAGAGGGATTGCCATCGACCCAGATGCATACGCTTACATCTGGCAATCGCAGCTTGACAGATCACCTAATTAAAATCACTAATGATCTGTTTTTCTCCCCTCTTTGCTGCACTCATGAGAGGCACCTCTGCCTAGGCCCTTGGGATCGATATTTAAAGATTGGAGACAGGCTTTTCAGGGACAGATATGCCAGCGCTGTCTCTCATAAAGTATAATCTGATGAGACTGACAGATAACATAGTGACTAAATGACTGAATGAACAGTATAGTGTATCATGGAGTATTTGACCATAAATATGTGAATTGAAATTCAGGGGTAATCATGCCGTTACGTGCAAATCAGGAAAACCGAGTAGGAAGACCAAGAATGACCACTGTCTACATAAATAACTGATGGTCGGACAGGCAGCACAGAAGCTCCCTTTGATCAGTTGTGCCTCTTGATGCTTATACTGCACCGACTCATACTGACACACACAGACATTCACTTCTCTCCAATAAATGCAGATTCAGCCATCCTCTTGCTTCCAGCTACTGCATTATGATAAGCAAATGTAATCTTCAATTCTTCTTCATTAAATATCCAAGTCAACATCTTCCTGGATTCCTTCCAGTAAAAAATAAACATTTATGTTATATCCTATTCTTGCCCATTTCAGTGTATATAAAATTATTTGATAAACTGAAAATCAAGACCGGCCAACTGAATATATTTTCCTGAACTGCACTCCAGTATGGGTGTACATTTGCATGGATGCTGATTGTTGCAAGGAACCACACTAGCTGCAATCAAGGAGACAAAAGGCATGAGGCTCGGGGTTTGTTTGACAAAAAAGGATCCAATCAGAATGTAATAATGTAATCACAACAGAAAGTCTTTAACAGGTACTAGGAACACAATAGAGGACGATGAATAAAAAAACCTACCCACACAGTAGATTAGATTGTCTATCGCAGTAGTGTTTTTAAAGCTCTCAAATAATGTTCTTTTTTAGTCCTATGTATTTTGTTCTTAACAGTGTTGTGAACTTAAGCTAACACTACTTTGTGACATATTTTCTTTGGCAAATATTTTTTTTCCTTAAAGATTATTTAGATTTAATAACATGTAGGTCATATTAGGATCTTATTTAATAAATAATAAATGTGGAAAGTTTTGTGCTTATAGGCAATAAAATATTCGGGAGTTGTAAGTTAAATTTGAAACTTCCACACTTGCTCTATATTTAGTGAGCTGAAATGTCTCCTAAAATCTTATTTGACATGTCTGACAAAGTAGATCTTTTTCTTCACCGATTAAAGACCTACAAGCATCATCTTAATGAATGCAATTTCCTCTAAATACTTTAGCTTTTTTCTTTAGCCTGGAGCACTTTCTAAAGCATGAAAAGCCTTGAGGCACAAAGAAATATACACAAGTTGTATGCACTCTACTTAGCAGTGCATGCATATGCAGTGAATAAGGTTCTTTCTCTTTCCTTTAGGGGTCTATGGGAGAGCAACTGGGTTGTAAATGGCATTGTTATGAAAGCCAAGTGCCATTAACACTCACACATCCTGCCTCTGCTTAGAGCTTCATAAAACGCAGATGTTGCTCTGAAAGACTCACAAAATGGAAGAGAAAAATTTAAATAAAAAAACGTGACAGGCCATCGACCTCTAACAAAATACAATCTCCTCCTATTCCAAAAAATGAGCAAACTGTAATAGTAAGAGATGTATTAATGCTTTTTACAGCAGGTCTCGGAGTCAACAAGTACAGAATACAAGACAGTGAAATCACCTCCTGCTGTGAATGCGTATTCAAAGTCATCAGAGAAATGAGCTTGCCAATCACATCCAGGAACAGACTTAAAGTATAGTACGGTGCAGGATGTCGTTGAAAACATTTCCTATCTAGGATTTAATACCTATTAATTACTGAGGGAGTACCACCGGGAGGTGGAGGTGTTTTTAAGTGTTCCAAATGTAAAATACAAAACACTCTAATGATAGTGGAACAAAAATCCATGTATCAAGTAACATGACGCTGCTATCAAATGAGACATCACACTTTAATACTAAATTAACATCCAGACTGTTAAGTGCACTGGGAAGCACTTCCAATATGTGTACTGATGAATGTGTGGTGTTAGAAAATAATAAATATTGCTACTTCAAATGCAAAATCCCCTTGTAGTGCTGGCCATGTTTTACTGTTTGTAGCTACCTGGAATAGCTTCACTTTGCATCAGCAAGGGGAGAAAACCCATATTTCCTGCCATTTTATCTTGCATCTGCAGGCTGCCAGCAGCCGATCCAATTCTCTTTCTTCCCTCAATCAGAAGGCGTCTTAACTTCAACTTACAGCAGACAGATCTTCAGCTTTAGCACAAGGATACTAGAATCTGACAAGCTCATTGCTCAGTTTACCCCTGTGCTCTGCATATAATGATCCCTTCATGTCATATAGCTGGAGGTTCTATTTGTTTGCTGCTAATGTAGCAAAACAGAGAAATCAGCAAAAGATTAAAATCCCCCCGACACAAAAGCAAAGGGATGTGTGTACTGAAAGAAGTAACACCCTGAAAAACTCCCTGTGCTTTCACCAGTTATTTTGCGTCCTGTTTGGCTAACACTGAAGCTTGGCTTGGAAAACACTGGTGCTTTTCTCTCCAGAACTAGCACACACAGCCTAAAGGTGGGAAACAATGATGTAATCCTATAAAATGTGTGTAAGCAGCCACAAGAACCAGGGTGTCAGATTGGAGGGACACAGACAAGGTTGAGAGGATGTGAGCCCAGATTCAGGTGACAGAATCTTTACTCTGTATTTCTTAGTTTAACTGGAGCCACAAGGCGATTGGGGACTTGCTGTATGACACAATTCAGTCAGTTTGGTTTTACAGCTAGATGAACCCTAAAAAGAATTTGGAACAGCATTGTGGCATTATAAATCATTTCATAAAGAATGTCTGCCACGTTTGGCTTTAACTACTTTTTTGTATTTTGTCTGTGTGCTGACATTTTTGTTGTAACAGTTAGAATAGATGGCCTGATTCTGTTTGTCATATGAAAATAGATACTCCTGAACAGACAGCCAGAAAGTATAACATAAATGTACTAGTGATGTAGCTGTTATGTATGAAATAATTTAGAGCAGTTCAAGCCAGAATATGCTTTACTTGCAAACAGCAATTATTATGGTTTATGTGTCCTTTCATTGCTGTGTCAGTGGTACTTTAGGTTGGAATAAAATCCAGAAGAATTAAACTGCATGAAGTTAAATAAACATGATTGCCATCATGGTGACCTCTTTGGAGCCGGTCTGTCTCCAATATCTGAGTGATGTACAGATAAAATTTACAGCTAAAATGCCATCCATTTTTTCTACTCTCATCTTGGTGTTGCAATGTATCTTTGACAGTGAAATGGCTCTTTCTAATTGCTCTCTATATTAATTTTCCATCCTGGCAGCCACATGGCAAAGATTGATTAAATCTAAATTGTTACTACAGAGTGTTGATGAAGCCTCTGATGCAGAAGCTGATGGAGGTATCACAGGGGAGGAAAATTCTGAAATACAGCATCCTCAAAATGAAAATGACTGTCTTTGGTTGGTTGGTGCTTAGGTCTGAAAAACTCCAAGTCCAATACGTGCTTGAAACCTAACAGGCTTGGCTCTGCTTGATCCTAACACTGGGGATGGAGCTTAACATCCAGTCTGCCCTAACTACAGCAGAGGACAGTTCAACGGCCAGCTGAGGCTGAGGCTTGGCCAAGCAGCCTCCTACACTACTCACCAGGGAGAGTCCAAGCACTGCTGTCATCCTAGCCAGCCAATTCAGTCTGTGGGCCATAAATCAGCCTGGAGGCCTGGCTCCTGCGGGAGCGGCAAGATGGAGTGTGATGGTCTTGTTTTTACAAACAGTAGAGGGGCACCCTTACTGCGCCACGCAAGCCATCATTCTCTGCACAGCACTGAGTCCTCTCCTTCTCCCCACAGCATCTGGTTCAGTCACATCAAGCTACCCCCCCCCCCCAACACCTCAGATCCATCCATTGTAGCTCCCTGGGCAAACCTATCCTTTATGCTTCTTGTCCTCATGTCCTCTTCTTTCCACTCATCAGCACTGCTATCTCACATATATTGGAGTAATTATATAAATCCTTCACCAAAATTTTTTTTCTTGGATTTCAGTCTGAGAAGACTACTACCCTCCTGTGCCCTCTGCTCCTCTAATAAAATAATAATTGTCAAAGAAATAAGACTCACTGGGCAGCTGTGTGAGTGCTTGTATAACTGGTGGAGTCAAAGGTTCATGCTATTCTCATTTTAGTATTTTACAATCAAGAGCAGCAGGAATGTCTAATCTATTCAGCACTGAAGGAGGAGTCTGAGGTCAGGTTTTAGCTTAATTTTAACAGATTCTTCCATTTATGATCCTCTACAAGCATTCATCAGTGATTGTTTTAATCTTTAACAACAGTTCAAAATGAATTCAGCAAATGTTTACCTCCTCTGACTCTATTCTCTCCCTTGCTGCTAGCCCATCCACCCTAGCGTGTGCATTCTATAGCAGGTCTTAGTATAAAGAATGAATTTCCAAACTGATGTTGACAAACAATGCACTAGCTTCTAAATTGGTACAAACAGCATCTGTTTAACAGCTGTGTAACAGCAGCGGGAGGAAAAAAGCAATAGCTATGCTGTTTTATAAATCACTATGTCATCGCATAGCGCTGTTTTGTTCAAAAGCTAGACCACTATCCAATGGACTGGTTGATGCAGTGGAGGCTGGTTGTCATGATGACATACGTGGGTGGTCTGGTCTCAGTGCCTTTACAACAAATACCATTTTAGTGAGTGGATTCTTTCATTTTACTGTGCCCAGTTCCTACCACCAGTGGCACCAAAAGGTCACCATTCTTAAGTAACATGTTTTCAAACTTTGGCAGCATTACCTTTGGTTTACACTCTGACAAAGTCCACGCATGGAGCACCAGGGCTGTATATTATCATATCCTGTGAGGTCAGCCAGGTTTTTTTTTTTTTTTAATAACTGACATTGTGAGTTCATAGCTGCCTCAACAGTTACTCTGACACTGGATTGAACTAAAACAGATATACACTCAGATGTGGGCCGCACTACAAAACAATTAAACTAGACTGATCATAAAATAAGAGGCCACCATCTCTGCTCTATTTCCACCTTCATTTGACAGTTGATTTAACAGGATGTCAGATTATGTCTATGTAAACAAAAAACACCTGTATCAAATCAAGTAAATGGTGCTTGATAATAAACCATTACTGTATTTTTCTGGTAAATGTGTTTTTTAATGATGAGTAAAAGTTCATTAAGGGTGTTCAGGTGATATGTTTTGGTTTGTGCATCTACAGATAATTACAGATTATAGTATGCCCCTGTTTTCTGCTAAAAGATATTGGCAACCATATTGACGTAATTGGAAAAAAAAAATCCATTAAATAACTTTGTGCTAATAAATGGGATCATTTTGAGGGTATATAACATTTTCAGTAATAACTTCAATCAGGAGGAAATTTATCTTCAGGTTACAAGGATCTCTAACATAATTATTTTGATTATCTATTAAAGATGCTTGTTCGTATACAGTAATTTGATATGGTTAAAGCTAAACGGATTATAGCAGGGAAAGGCCGGGCATGGAGGGCATTCTTGAAAGATTTGCTGATTATAATGTCAGATCTGTTATGGCCAGTTTTTGTACTGCAATGCACAAGATTTGGTACCTTGCCATTTCAGTGAGCTCTTGACCTTAACATCTCGCTGCAATCCTGAGGCTGGAATTTGATAGGAAATGCGTAAAAGTGAACAGAAAATAAACACGCTGAATGTAACTTGGTATCTACTATTTTCTAATATTTTGTATTTAATTTATAAAAAAGTTATGTTACACTGTGATGTGAAGAGCATCCCTGTAATGACACAGTGAATGTCAATTCTCAGCTACCAAATTGCCCTTCTAATGACGGGCTTCAAATTAACCTGTGTTCTGGCGCTCCAGGCCCACAACAACAGTACAATGCACTCCCAAAACTCAGCACAGCAGGCCCCTGGCGTACCAATTGCAGACCTGCCCATCCTCCCTGCCAGCCAGACTGCCTGCCTCTGTCTGTTTGGCTCGTTTCCTCCACAATGCATCGGCAGAGGACATCTTTAAATACACTGGAACAAATGCAGCATTTCTGTGTTTAAGCTTGACCGAACTAGCAAGCTAATTTACTCCTGCACCCTTGAGTCTGAGAAAAGCAAAGGGGATGGAAACAGACTCTTAAATTACATTTGTGAATAGGGTTGTGGGGTAGATGAAAGCATTGGAGGAAGAGCGCAAGAGAGGAGAAGAGTTGGCCTGAGGATGACAGAACTATGCTCTGTGATTATTAATACTAGAACTTTGACAAAATAAAAACAGGTGAGTCACTGAGGCACTTGATTTGTTTCCTTTCTGGGGTAAATGAAACACAACTAATCAAAAATAGATGGAAAATGTAATGGTTTCTGAGAATCTATAATCGACAACCTTTTCCAACAATCATAAAGAATAATGATTATCCCTAAAAACTGCCATCAAGATAAATTTTTCTTTTTTGGATTATTTTCCCTGATCTACGCGTTTTTTTTCCTCTTCACTTACTGATCTGAAATAAACACCATACTTCAGCATCTGTCACTGTGTCTACATCCACACAACTGGGGACAGCACACCAGGCAGAATACCAATATCTTAGGATTTCCTCTCCCTCTGTGAGCTTCAGCAGGGCCTCAAATGAGTGGCCTTACATAATTAATATAATGTGCCTTCTCCTTCAGTCATGTTCACTTTGTGTCAGCTAGGACTATGTGTTTTATATTCCATTTTATCTTTTTTACAGAAGCACCAGCGTGGTCTGTATTCTATCTATCAATTTCCTGCTTCTTTGCCTTCTTGCTCAGAAAAAAAAAAAAAAAAAAAAAATCTACCCTTGCTTTTCTTCCTCACTACTTTAACAGCCTTTAGAATTAGGACAATGTAACATGGAGAGACTTGTGGTATGTAGTGTGACAAGCAGATTAAGCCCAGCATGGAGAAACCTACAGAGAAAGACAGGGTGAGTCACTCCGAGACACTGATCGTGGTTTGAAAAGTCAATCTATTGTTTCCTCACAGAACCACATTGACGGTGTCACTCAGGGATAAGCAGCAAATTAAAAAAAAAAAGGAAAAGACTGTGAGGCTCATGCTGTGCAGAGATGCATTAGATTTATACCTACTGGGAAGAGGAGAAGCAAGAGAGAGCACCTTTCTCAAACTTTCTATTTTCCTGTCACAAAGGCCATTCTATTTGGCATCAGGGAGGCATGCTGATTCTCCCCTCTACTGTGTTATTCGCCACAGTGAGGCCTGCATTATGATACCACTTAATATCATACCGTCAGAACCAATGTCCGTAGTATTAGCCACCCACGAGTCAATGGTACACTAAATAGAGGATTTTCAGTAGTAAGCCTGTACAGGAGAAGAGCACCAGTTCGTATCTAAGACATCCAGATTGAAATGGAGGTGGAAGTCTGGTCTGAAGAAAAGAGAAGGAACTAATAGGCACATCTTTTCTGATTTGAGGAACATGACTATAGCATACATAAGGATGATGGCAGGGGTCTGACACAGTGGTAGTAATTGGATTTCGCAGGGCCCTGTGCCCACTCATGATAACATGCTGAGCTGTGACATGAAAAGTCCTTATGTGTGGCGAGGGAGCAAGGTGCAGCAGAGTGGAAGTGACAGGTGTCAAAGATCCAATTCTCCCACTCCTCTCAATCCCGAGTTCCTTTTCTTTGGAGAGAACCGGAGAACAAGCCACCTCTGTGGAAAAGCCAAACACCAAGCTCCGACTCTCAAGCTCATTAAGCCTATGTAGAGCGCACAAGGGGAGAAGCTAAAGAGCAGAAGGCAGCGCCGCAGATATAAGAGGTCATGGCCTGATTGTTTTGCTTTACTTATTTTCTGATGCTAATGTGAGCAGAATGCCAAAGCCCAGGATTTCTATGGTGGAGCCGGAGACCACACAAATACGAATAAGACCCCACAGTGGATCTTACAGATGGTGGGGGTAGTGACTGTCCACAGTTCCCTTCCTGTCGTTTGCATACATTCTATCTGTATCTTTAACAAGGACTGCTGAGAACAGGCACATCATTAAAAAGAGACATTCTGAGACTTTCTTGTCTGCCATTACACTTAACAGCCAACCTCTCCCATTACCTTTTATCCTCCCCTTTAAGGAGGTAGGGGACAGCGGGGGTTGGGAAAGCTACGTTTGATTGGCAAGATGCATCCACAGAGTGAATTTTATCAGTCAAGTAGAGCCAAAAAAAAAAAAAAAGACCTCATTCTGAAATGTACATTCTGGCTGCTAACGCTGCATTTCATACATAAAGAGATGAATGTAACATTTACCATATGCCTACATGATTCACATTGTCCTGTTTTTACATAATATATTAATGTGATATGATAATTAGATTAATACCCAGAAATATGTGACTTAGCCTAAAGGAAACATTGTATTTCCTCCACAATAGAAAATGAGGGCCTTTGTGGAATAATGTGTTTAATGTGATGAATTTACTTTAATTTGATTATCCACCACCAGCAGCTACGCCAGGATGCAGAAACACCACTCTGCATCCTGTTCAGCTCTTGACCTTTCTCACACATGAGTACAGTGAGCAGACATTAGCTGAATATGTTATGAACATGACACAATAAGCCTGCTTAGCAAGTAAACCAAGTGAGGTGACAAGATTATGCCTCTACATGTCGATCTATATTCAGCAGAAATAAGCGGTACTTGTCTTATTTACTGTATTGCTGTATTACTGTGTGTTATATTTTGAATGAGGAACAGCCAGTGCCTAGAGCATTAAAATCTGGTAGGGTCTTGAATATGAAGACGTGGTGAAAGATAAAGTCTCAGCAAGGTCTACTGGAGACTCACAGCCAAGGAAAGGTCACGGAAGGCACCCTGGGTCCACATATACCTCTGTGGGTCCCTCTTCTCTGTTACTATGCCTTCTTGCACTCATCAATAGTTTATAATCTGGGTCACCAGCAGCCACAGCGAGCCTCCCACTATTGAGACTTACTCAAAATGTAGAATTACAACACAGTGAGCTCATCCGTGTAAGGTCATTTAGGGGACAGCAAGGGAACACTGACACTAATTGGTGAATGAAAGATAGTAATGATAGGGGTGGTTTGGATGACTTCTCTTTAACCTCTGTTTAACTTCTGCTGAGTACAAATCCAAAGAGCTCATTCTGCCTTTGCTATGTTTTACAGTAGATGCAGGATCTCTGCAAGAAATATTCAACATTTCAACAGCTATAAAATGTTACAGAATAAATCATTTTCACTGAATATACATGAGGAGAGCAAAATATGGAAATATTATAGCAGTGTGCCTGAGGTAGTAACCTTTTGTTGCCACAACTGAGGAGGAGGACATAACTTTACATATCCCTGCTACATATTCCATCTGAATTATAATGTTGTCAGGAGAAACAAGGTGATGAGAACCGAGATAAAAACAAGGATGAGATGACAAAGGCATTGGAATAGACAAGGAAATGAAAGAAAAACAGAACGAAGGAAATCTCAAATGGATATTAAAGGGGAGGGAGGTATAGTATTTTTCCCACAGAAAGGAAGTAATAGGGGTTAAAAAAAGAAATGCTCATTTGCAGCACCACCAGGAGACCCCTCCTTCTCTTCCTCCCCTACCCCAGCTGCAGTGATAAATGTCTCTTTGTATTCTGGGACAGAAAACTACGAGCTACAATGTACTTGTCAGGAAGACAGCTGATTTTCCCCTTAAACAGAGCAGAGTATATTCTTAATCTTTCCTTTCACAGAGGGAGAAGATAAAACAAATGCCTCGTGCCAAGACACATAATGCCCAGAAAATCTCTCCCCATTCACATACATTTTTGTGCCCGTGCAGTTACGGCTGGGCTCCTGTGTGTGCGATGTATGCGTCTGCAGCAGGTGTAGCATAGCACGTGCGACTGTAATGCTATTGTATTTTTCCTAATTTCACAGCATCCTTATCCCCGCAGTATAGCTATGGTTCCACTATGAGGGTTCCAAATGGAGTCAGTGCTACAGGTAATGGAGCTGATTATAGCTATCTGGGCTATGGGCCAGCTGCCAGACTCTGCCCTGCCTGGAGGGAGCACAGGCTGCCTGGTGTCTGATATCCTGGGATCCCTGTAATACAAGCCTTGCTTTGGCAGTCACTTGGTGACTATTCTGCCCACTTCCAGCCACACACTGAGTATTCTTTGAGTTAGTTTTATTGTGTATAGTATGTCTTCATCAGGTTGTTTACTCCACATCGTATCAAGCTTTAGTCAAACTAATTCAGCAACAAGCTTGTGGTAAGTCATGCTATAGCATAGATTACTGAGGGGCTCTTGAGAGGAAATCAAGAGGATTTGGCCTAGAGTTACACTATCTGCCATTCTTTGTCATGGTGGCAAGCTTTACCCTTGTGCACACAATCTGCATGGCTCACATGGACCCAGACAACAATGGCTAATTAGTTTTGATGCACTCTCTGGTAGTACTACAGTTAACTTTCCAAGCTGATCTGTGGCTTTCATAGCACATATTATAGACCAATCTGTTCAGTTCACTTAAAATGTATCAGAAATATTGTTACATTAAATAGTCTATATTTGGCCCAAACAGAGACTGTTAACCAATACAAATGAATTCATGTGACTGATGGTGGGTGTAACATATCTATTCTCTGTTTTATTTTACATGTACATTCCTGCTGGTTAGGGTCAGGTTCAACCTTCCCTAATACCCTGACATGTATTCTCTGTTCACTTTTGAGCGCTTTGTTACAGGCCACATTTACTTTCACATCAAATTTCAACAGAAATAACATGTCACTCCATTAAAACCCGTCTCCATTTCTTGCAAGGAAATCTAATTTGCCCAGGCTCACTGTCCCTTTGCTGTCACAAAGGTGGCATGTCATCACCTCTGCACTGTTTGAGGAGGCCGGGACATGAAGTACTGCATGTGAGAAGATGCTTTGTTAACCCCTCATTACGCTGAATTTACATCAGACAAGGATAACACCACTTTAAATTGTAAAATTCTATTCAGATTACAACCAGCTTTCCACACCTATTGTATCATCTCAGAAAGGAACTAAATATAAGGTAACAAAAAAGAGATTACGCCCCATAATAAATTAGGATTAAAATAATATCATTAAAGATTTATACTGAGATTATTGGGATTAACTGGATTCCTTTTGTGAATTAGCTCTCCAACACCAGTTAGAACCTCCATGATCATCGAGGCTGAATCGTTTACGCCCTCTGTTTCAACACGCTTCCACTGCTGGCTGCGTATTTCAGAGAGGATGGGGTTGTGTCACACGGTGACCTCAGAGAATTAAAAACACAGTGGTGCATTTAGGGGCAAATGGCCACTGCCTTGGTTCCGCCGACAAAAACTAGAATCAATCGGAGCCTCAAAAGGCGAGTAGACCTGAAACAATGCAATACCTCTGCTACTCTGATTTCACTCCATTTCCCCCTATATAGTATTTCTCTCTTCTCTCTTGTGCCATCTCTTTATCTTTCCTCCTCTCTTGGTCCCTTTTTTTCCCCTTCTTTACTGATTAACCTTTAACGACACACCTGAAAACACACACCTGCATACGCACTCAATTGCTGTGCACACACTGGGAGAAAGATTTAGAATTCAGGTACTCTCTCCTCTCTTCTCTTTAATACACACTCGGCCCCCATCAACTTCAGCACATTACCTGTTCTTAATCTCCCTCCCTCTGTCTGGGATCATCCTGATCCCCCTGTTTTCCCATCTGCTGTCGATTGGGGCCCAGCTTGGCTAGGTGTTCAACAAACAAATGTGATTCACTTGGTTTCTGCGGAGATTATGTACACACCTAGCATGCCACAGCGTCATGAATAAGCAATGGAGATCCGGAGCCCTATTTTCTCTCTGTGTCTGTGTTTCCTCCCTCTCTCTCTCTCTCTTTCTGTGTCTCTCTCTCTCTCTCTCTCTCTCTCTCTCTCTTGCCCTGCTGCGTTGTGAACTGAATGCCAGGATTGTCTAGAAAATGAGCTGTCAGTGGAGGGCCTGCAATGAGATACATCAGGCTCATTGTGAGCCCTAGAAAATAATGAACTATTCCCATTTCTCTCTCTGATATGTTCAATACGCTATCCATGACAAGTGCAGAGAGATAAGCAGTCCCCTCTTGAGCTGATTAAATACACTGGGTATATTCAGGAGAGCTTTGGTAGAATGAGGGTTCAAGGGATGCCATTATAGTATTATAACGTTACTATATGTTTTGCATCTGAGCCGGAGATGAAGACCTTTTGCATGTGTTTTTGTTTGTGTTATGTGCAACTGAGGAAGAGCTGCTAGAGGCAACACTTGTAAAAACTTAACAGAAAATCAAAACATGTCAAGTTTATTTAAGTCATTCTTCACATCTGCACAGTTATTCCCTTTTGGAATTATTTAAAGAACTAAAGGGATGGGCTTATGCATGAATTTTTGTGGAATTTTTGAGTTTGTAGATTTACTTATGCAAGTACTGCAAACAAATACTACCACGAGGCCAGAGCTATTTTTCCCTAAATTCTGAACACACAAACAGCAGTGTAGTTTTTGCAGGGACTGACTAGTTTCACACAGAGAGACATATAACAAAATGAAATAAGGAAAAAAAAAATTACATCTTCCCGTTAAGTGACAGAGGTCGTTTCTATTTTACACAGAGCAGAATCAATATTGCTCTGCTCAGTTTTATTACATTAGGTGTAATTTCAATAAAACAGTGCCAGAGACCTCAGTGAGTCACAAAATTTCATTCAGTGATGTAAGCATGACAAGAAATACGAGCACAGATGGACACAGCTTGAAATGACATTTTATTTCCTTACATATCCAGAAGTCTCTACATCTCAAAGGCGAAATCTGCATCTTGGTGGTTCATTACAAACCTCACTACACCTGCTAGCAAGCTTTCTCTGGTGTGTTTGAACATGCAATGTGAGCACTCTATCTTCCTTAATGCTTGTATTGCGCTGAGCTGTTTGTCACTGTCAGCCATTTTACCTCCACGGGTTCTACATTAGATTAGGCAAATCCAAATCAAAATGGATGGTCCCAGTATAGAGTTTGTACATTAATCTAATCATAAAATATCATAACGCAACACGTGTTGTTGCCAGTTGGAATCACAAGAAGAGTTTTGATACCTAATTCAATCAAATGTTGTTTGAAAATCAGTCAAATCCTCTGGCATGTTTCGAGTTATCTTGGAGTGAGAGAATGAAAAAAAATCACTCGTACCTGTCAGAGAGATTGTTTCCTCTTTTTATTTTCCCTCACGAAGACTGCTTACTAGACTCACAGCTCATCTCTCCATCTCTGTCTCCCTCACACACAGACTCTCTCTCCCACTCTTGTGTTGTCAGCACAGCCCTGTTCCTGTTGCCTTCCTGATTCTGACACCTGTCAGCATTTTCGTTAGTAGATCAGAGAACTGCAAACTAGAAATGTTCCCGTGTTGAATTTAGGGCAAGTTTGCAGCAGAAACATGTGAGGTGCCTTTACTCTTTCTTTAATTCAACAGGGAAAGGGAACTGCTTGACTGGCACAAAGTTGGGAGATGTAGGTTTGGGATGTTTGCAGCCAGTGTGTGTGTGGAGAGTGAGGGTGGAGGTGGTGGTGGTGAGGTGAGGTGGGGGTCTAAAATCAATTAGGAACAGTGAAACCCTACGGATCTGTTGATGGAAGATGGGAATTTGGAGAAGTCTGCAGCCCACGGAGGAGGCTTCCATTCCTGGGCTCCAGCTTCAGGCACACACCCATAGGGAACGAACAGATAGATGAGAGATATTCTCCAGAGGTGGAGACCAAGGAATATGTCAGAAATAAAAGAAGCCTGTTCCCTGTTCAGGCTAATTGAGCAGTCTAAGATCCCTTTGAGTCTAATAAGCCAAGAAGACAGTTTTTCCTTTTTTTCTTTTTTTTTTTAACAAACACTTACACATTGACCTGGAAATCATTTCAACGCCAACACCACAAACCTCGAGACTTAAAAATCGGACACTGTTGCAGAGCTAGATACTCTCCTCGCCCCCCCTACAGAGATAACTAGAGCAATTTAACAATACATGAATCTTAATCCTTAAAAACCATGGCTCATCCATATCCGCGAGGAATTAAATGTGAGCTATGACAATCAAAGGAAGTTGAAAAAATAGATCTAGCGCTCTTTGTCACCAGCCCCCTCAGAGTCTGTTCCCTTGCTTCTCCCTTGACACTAATGGTTCTACAGAGCCAAAGCTAGCATGTCGCACATTTCAACCAAATCCCCCTAACTTCACAGACATGCCTATAAAGATAAAGAGGAATTCATTTTGAATAGCTCTTCTTCTTGGTTTATAGTTATAGTGATATCATCCATTTTTATTCTATTGGCAGATACGAGGGAGCCATTACATGTTTAAGATAGCCTTTCCTTTATAGATTTTAAGAGATTTAATGTAATTTGTTCTTCAGATACTTCCCTAATCTAATCCACTGGGTGAGGATATTTCAGGTCAGGTTCTCAAAAGAGCACACACTCCTCTTTAGATTCTTGCCAGGGATTCAAGAAAGAGGCGTTAACTTTAAAATCTCTTCACAAGCACTTCACTGAAAGTTACCTTGGAATTGGCTAGTGTAGGAATAATGAATAGCGTTGCTGAAACAACATCACCGAAGAGAAAAATGAAACAGAGGTGGACAAAAGCCAGATATCACACTCCAGAATTGATACAGCAAGAAAAATGCCCCTTCAGATGTGGACCTGGGTTAGTTAGCAGCCAAATCTCGTCACAGAGATGGATTCCCACATGAAAGGCCACAAGATGATGGATATCCGGGGTCTCTGTGCAAAGGTAACGGCATGTCTCCTGGGCAAACAACACCTTTACATGGCAGTGGGAATGGTAAACATTTGCACTGTAAAAGCCTGGGAGTTTAACCCTTCCTCCTTCCTGCTTCCTTTTGTTCTCAGCACTTATCAACACAAGAAAACAGAACAATAAAAACACATAAAAAACAAGGCTCTTCTATCTTTGGCTTGTGTATGTTGTTGTCCTTTGGCAATTGCAGTCTCTCAACTTGTTTTCTGCTTTAGCTGGCAGGAGAGGTGCACTACACAACAGAGCTGCTCCCAGAAGACAACTAAACAGCAGGGTGTTTAGTGTACATGCCTATTTGTTTTCTGACAATTCCCTGTATTCACTCAATAGAACTAAAGGATGTCCATTTTGTCAATTAGGATAGACGAGCTCAAAGTAAAAACCACATTGCCACATGACTAACCACCGCAGTTCTCACATTAAACAATCCTCGACTGTTCATTTTCTGCCTTCATATTCAAGTCGGTTTTTACTGATGAAAATGAAGCAGGAAAGAGCGGAAGCTCGTGTTCTCCTGAGGTGAAAAAAAGAAGGGAAAAAAAGGATGATGTAAAAACCTCATACAGTCGAGGAGACGGATTCAGCTGTGCGTCATGCTGAATCTGCCCATCTCTGTCAGCCCAACATGCCCTTTAACTATGTAATTAGACCGTTGAGATGGTAATAGAGGGACGATTTCATTTGCTATGTCATTACATTTCTGTACGTGTAAGGATCTTTGGTCAATTCATTTAATAATTATGAACAGCCTCTCATTACTCTCTGGTGTGACCACTGCTGCTGACTGACTTTCAAACAAAGGAAGGAAAGATTTCCACTGAAGCCATTTTGTTAAATCCTTACTGACGAAAATTACTGGCCAAAAGTAAGTCTGGAGACGGCCACGCGGAAAAAAAGACTATGAAATAGCATCCTCTAATTGTAATTCCAAACAGATACTTTGTTATTATCTATTCGTTCTGGTCAAAAGAATGGACAGCACTGTGAAATAGCCTCTTGTTCTGTTTACTAGCAATGTGTTCTGCATTACACATTCAAGAGGCATGCATCTATTTTGCTGAAACAGATACAATCATTGGTGGTGTTAATGAAAAAAGAACTGCCTCAGAGAGCTCTCCCCACTTGTAATATTCTTCATGTACATCATTTCTAATTGTCTCCAATAATGAGATCCCACTACTAGAAGACCTGTCAGCATGCATTTTTTACAGGCATAGGAATTTTGCGGGCTGTAAAGTAATTACAGCTGGCAACCAATAGTCAGCAAATGCACTTTTCATTGTTCATTACTGTCCAGTGCAGCTGAGGGAACACCCAGTACAAGTCCGCTGTAATGGTCACCGTATACTTTCTAACCCTACATGTGCTAGATCTTTATTTCTGGTATGTAAAATACAGAGTATATTCTTTAATGCTTTTATTTCCTAGTTAAAGACAAAACAGCCAAATCTCTCCAAACGAAGCATCTGGTTGATTAAATATGCCAGAGACCAGACAAAGAAAGGCCTACAGATGTCTGTTACCTCTTCTTCAACCACACCCACACACTTCACAATCCACTGATGAAAACAGATAAATACAAAAAAAAAATCACATATTCTCCATTCCTTTATGCATTTGATGAAGTACGATTCCTTTCGTTATCTCTTGCTCATTAAAATTTCTCCCTTGAAAGAACTGAGAAGGAAAAAAGTGGAGTAGCAAGAAAAGTAGGCAGCATTACTAGGCCAGTGTTAGTAAAAAAGAACCAAAATTTTATCTATGTTAAGGGAGGGAAGGAAAACTAAATTTAGCATGAGTCCATGAATTGAAGCACGGTGCGAGTGTAAAGTTCAGATGCAGTGAATGAGATCCTTCAGCGCTGTTCTCCTGAGTGTGCTTTCAGGAAACGTCCAGCGTTCCTGTTCACTCTGAATAAAACTGGCTATGTGACTCATTCGAACATGTCTGAAATATTCACACACGCTACTCTAAATCTTGTGTCCTACTGAGCCATTGCACCTGTGTATGTGGTGTTTCCTCTGAGCTCGGTAAATACCCTCAGGTGCATATAGTAACATCCAGGTCTGCTCCAGACATCTTTATCCTGCTTTTTTTCTGCTCGCGCTGCCTCTCCCTGACCCACTCTTTCCTCAGTCTGACTGGCAGTAGTTAAGAACGAACACGACCCTTACACTGACTTCTGCCAAGCAAGAGGATGTCTTTTTAAACGGTGAGTCAGAAATGAAACATCAACATTAATTCCTTGCTAAATGATCCCATTGAATAATGGATGAGGGCACATGAAGATATGTAGATTTCCACCTTCTACCTTTGTGAGCCTAATTGCTGCCATTCAAGCACATCTGAAGTCGGCCCCCCTTCAAGTGCGGACATGGCGACTATCAGTCAATAATGTTGACTAAGCCTGTATCAAAGGGTAGCCTGTGCAGTCAGAGATCCCTTACATTAGCTGCTCTAGCAGGACATCAAAGACAAAACTGTGATGTTACTCATACTTGTACATCTGAGGCCTGCAATGAGCATAATGCACCTTAAAAGACGCTTTGCCTGCATAAAAGGGCACAAAGGGACACATAAATGCACCGCCTTATCTTGGTATTATGCTGAAACACACATATAAGCACACATTTTCTTACCTTGGTCTGGCAGCTGGCAAACATTGGGGGGGACGGTCATGTTCAGCACGTCATTGACAGCCGTGTCAACATAGTGTCCTCTCTGGACATCATGTTCACTGTCGGTCTGGTCGCTCTCTTCATGGCCGCTGTCCTTCAGACTGTTCCCCTCCAGGTCCTTGAATGTCGATGTGCTACATGGGGGCCAGGAGGGAGGAGAGCGAAATGTTGATTAACTGTCACATCACCTTCCTTCACATGCTCTCCTCCTTCCCCTGTCTCAGTCAGTTCGTGACGAGCTGTCTATCTTTCTAATTCTGTCCCGTTTCACGCCCTCCCTGTTATTTCAAGTAGCTTATTTCCATGTATCCACAACAGTGTTTTTCTCCAAGTCACTAAAGTTCCACTTTCTGTACCTGTTAAAGCAGAAACTTTCAATCTGTTGAGAGCCTTTTTTTTGATTGAAGTGGACATTTTTTTAACTTCACAGATAACAGGGCCGCTAGGGTTGTTTCAGACAGGGAGGGACATTTTGGATGGATGCACTGTCTTCAAGGACATCGCATTGAGCAAACAGGAGGCACTCACTCACTACAATCAAACAAATACTGCAGTAATCAGGAATTCCTGGAAGGAAGATGGATGTACGAAACGCTGGAAGCATACAAACTGAGCATCTGTCTTGTTTGGGGCTCACAGTCAATAAAGAGGGTGGAGAGAAGGGGGTGGGGTGGGGGGGCACAATCAACAGCTGCAAAGTAACAGCGTGATTTCCCTTCATTTGATTTCCATCCCACTGGAACAAATTCTGGTTTACAAACAACACTAAATAGGGGTGAATATATGAACATGTGTTCTTGCAGGAGAGAAAACTATATGGATGGGCTTTCATATAAGGGGAGAAAGGAGGTTAGAGATTAGAGGCGAGAACAGACACATACACAAAAGTGTGCAAACAAAGAGAAAGGTAAAGAAAAGTGAAGGACAGTGCAAGGTAGCTGCATTCCCAAAGCCAGACCCAGCATTCTCCAGTCTGCATGGGAGAGAGGACTGCAGTGGAGGTAATGCTGGCGCTCTGATGTTATCACTGTAATTGCACCTGTCCCAGACCATAGGCTCCCAGGCTCCTGAGGGGATTTCTTTGTAGTGTGCTGCAGAGGCCCACACTTGAATGCTCTTTGTTTACATTAATGCAGGGAATCTTTTGGGGGGAAATTGCCATAATGGGTTTTCAAAAGGCGCGGATGGCCTCAAACAAAAGAAAACCCGGGTAGATCCATAGCTTCAGGTAAAAGGGGAGGATTATAGTTTTAGACTGGGCCTGTTTACAAAACCCTCTGTGGCTGGAGGGAATTATTACATGACCCCGTATCCCACCCCTATCCCCCATCCCACATTCCACAACCCTATCTAATATCCTAGTTAAGGTGAGCTGAAATCCCAGATAGCCTTCACATCCACAGTGGAAACAGTTATTCTTTACATGTGCAGCCAAAATTTAAAAAGACACAACAATCGACTATTCATGAAACTTACTGCCTTACAAAACAGTGAAATTAAAACACAAGGGAAATCACTTGAATACTACTAAGTAGTTGTTAACCTGATGTAGCGTCTTGCTAATGAACTGCCTACGAAAAAATAACAAGGTTATCTGTAAATGTGAAAATCATTACTTGATTCCGCTGCTCTGTGTAATCTAATAATCTAAAAGTATGATTTGGTGTTATAGTAAATACAAACTAGGTGTATTATAGAGAAGTGCATTTAATCCCAAAATGTTATTCTTGCATTACAATTACAAAATGAGCAAAAACACATGAAAGAACACATGCAAACTGCTGCATCTGTAACTGTGTCCTAATTAGATAACACAATTACAGATAACAATGGTAATGAGGTGCTGGTAACAATTCCTAATCAAGACATACCTTTTAATGAGGTGGGCTCTGCTGTTCACATAACTGGAGTCGATGGAATAGTTCTCCGTCTGAAACACAGCAATGCAAGGGGTGGGGGGGTTGTGGTTTGGGGATGATGGGGGGGCAACAGAGAGAGGTACTTTTAATAATGAAAGCAACAAAAATAATGTTACCAGTAATTGGCTTTCAGTAAAAATGTTATTTTACACAAAGGCCCCGGTGAGCAGCCTCTGCTTTCAAAGGGCTGAATCCTATTCTCTTTCAAAGCACACACACAGAGAGGCTGACTGGGAGTTGAGAGCTGAGGAGAGTGCTGCAGTGAACGCTCTTCACCCTCCCTGCTCTGGATCCCTTGCTCTCTCCCTCCCTCCACTGCCGGTCAGCCCACAGTCTTTAAAATGGAGTCATTAGGGAAGCCTGACTATCATGCAGACAGAGGGAGAAAAAAGTTTTCCTTTTTTCTTCTCTGAACTCTTCACTTTTACCATGTTTTAGAAGACATTAATGTAAGAATATTAAATAAATAACTGCAAGAGAAGTAGATGAAATTAAGAGTGTACCAGGGGAATCTTAACTTTGCAATTGCAGATGAAAAGGCTTTCAGAATATGCATACGATAGATCTCTGACCCACATTAGAGAACACAGTTCAAAGGCATCCTACATTCATTTTTTTTTTTCAACATTTATTTAGCAAGGAGAATGTCTGACGAGTAGGAACACATGGACAGATGCGGCAGAGTACACTGAGCAGGTAGCCCCTCCTATGTCTGCAAGCATCTCCTCACACTGGGTAAGATGTCAGAGGGTCAAAGGGTATCAAAGCCTCTCAAAGGTTTTCCTAGTCCTGTGAAAAGCCAGGATACGACCCCTTTGACAAAGTTTGATAAGATGCAGGTGTTTCCAGGAGAAAGAAAGCAGAGCATTCACTTAAAATTCCACCACACAGATACTGTATTCCGATAAAAGGTGTGAGTCAATGGCTGATTTCCGAAGGAAGTCTACAGTACCGGTATCGAAACCCTGTTGAAAAAAGTCACCCCCATGATAAGAAAGGTTAATGCAGGCATTGAAGCACAGTTGCTGATTATCATGTGACTAACACACTTGACACAACCCTGCTGTTGAGGCAGCAGTAGCTCTGCACAGCTGTCATACACAGTGACCAAACAGATTTGGATTATTACGCAGTGTGCACACTCTCGCCTTATTAGAAGTTAATGGGGTTTAACATTTTGAACCTTTTCATCTTCTATGTCAAAGAACGTCGACAATGCCCATAAATGTGAGCAATGAGGACGGGGAAGAAGCAGAAATGTCACACAAGTCCCAGTCTTGGATCTCTTTTGAGATGAATAAAAAAATGCATAAATAAGTAAAAGTGAAACTGTCAGATCACAGCAGCAATGTGCGGTGTTTACCTCTGGCAAACAGCTCTTTTGACCTGTTTGCATTTTATGAAAAATGTAAGAGCTTGTTAATGCAACCAAATATGTGTCCCTGTTTGTTTAGATTTCTGCTACAGATGCTTTTATCTTTCGTGGAAAATATATGCTCTCTGGCATTATAACCTGACTGATTAAGCTTCCAATGTCGCTGTAAACTCAAATAAATTTAATGTGTCACAGACCTTTTCATTTTCCGTTATTTTCAAATGCAAAAAAGGTCCACCTTCGATCATCATGTTCCAAGCTGTTATTTATTTACATATTTTTCGCAATTTCACCTATCTCGCCAATTATTTTTCCTTTAAAATGGTATGATAGTAATAAGCATCTATGCAAGGGCAGCACTCTTGACTGGAGTTTACTAAATTATGATGCAATGTGTTTGCACTGAAGGTTAGCATCACTCCGTCTGCTTTTTACCACTTACCCCTAATTAAACTTTAACTCATTACTATAGAGAAGATTATTCACAAAAAGGAATTTAATTAACATTTTATTATTAGCCCCTTAATTTGAAGCACACCGTGTTTGTTCTCTTGTATTGTCCATGGCTCCTTTTGTTCCCATTCAGTTTAACTCCATTAAATATCAAAGGTAACAGCAGGGGCAATATAATACATTTCAGATTAACCAGTAATTAAAGCTTAACACATATAATTTAATTAATTTGTAAATCCTGCCATGAAATGTATATGAGCTACTTTACTAGAGATTAATATCATTTCTTAAACAGAAATAGATATACTTCTATAACTGATGTGTGTGGATTCTTTTATTATACACATATACTATTAAATGTGAATATTTGGGGGAAGGGTTTCACCTGTGCTGCACTCTAGTCTCAGTAAACACAAATTAAACTGTCTTCTTTTCTACAGTAGCTGCGCATCCAGTCAGAGACTAATGAAAATGCAAGGCATGAGTAACAAGGGGAAAACTTCATTTAAAAGACAAGATAGAAAATTTCTTGTGAATGTCACTGTGGCAGCCGGTTGTAATTGGTTTGGATGGCAGGTTCTGTGTGAGCACGGCCTGGAGTGGAAGGCAGTATGCCCCTCTTCCCAACCTGTTCCAGTCCTGAAATGGAACTGTACTTTCCATAATGTAATCCTCTCTCAGGGTTTTTACATAGAGCCCTTTTAAGTGCTGTAGTAGGTACAGGACAAGCACAAGAAACTCTTTATATCATTCAACCATTTCCCTCACAGTCTCCCCCACCTTTACCTCAGCTCTTCTTCCACACAGCAGCCACTCATTAATCAAAGGGTTTTGAGGAGATAACCACATTTCCCCTATTTATCAAATTGTCAGTGGAAATAAACAAACACCCAACAAGTGAGGGTATAACCTTGGGCACTGATGAGTCACTCAAGAATGCCTATTCTGAGGCAGAATCGGATGCATTAGCTCTGGCTTCCTGTAAAGAAATGCAATGTCTGCCCCTGCATTTCTGAGTGACCTCAAATTGGAGGACATGTCAATATATCATGCTGGGAGGTCAAGTTTCAGGCAAGAGGATGAGGACTGCTTAACTACAGCTAGGACGCCACAAATGGCTACTTAATCAGGTTGGACAATGTGTTGTTGTGATCTGAGCGGCCCCAGTTTGGCGGCCATAGCCACTCTATCCCCATAATTATTGTTCCGTTACATCTGAGGAGTGGAGGGAGGGATGCAGTCCCTGGTGTCGTCCAATGACTGATAGGTAGTGTCAGGATGAGCAGGAAGGGAAGTGCAAAGAAAGCGGAAAGAAACGGGGGAGAAGATGGGATGAAATGGGTGAGACTTGACCTGCAGGAGACTTGCGGTCCAGCTGCAGCCCAGTAGGTTTTCCCTTTTCACCCTTTGCTTCTTTGTCTCCAGTAAACCTGAGGCACAGGGACGCTGGGCTCACTTCTCTGCCACTGAGAGGAAAAGCAATCTCCTCGCCTAGTTGCTGCCGTAAGATTTGATTTGCCTTCCTCCCAGCGTGACAATTGGTTCTGTAGTCGGGATGCAAGTGTATTCATTGTGTAGGGGCATGGGGAGCACCAGGGAGACGAGCAGGGGTGGGGGAGTGAAGACGCCAGTTGTTACACCAGTAAACACCCGACAAGTTCAGCAGATGTCACACAGATAGGAGAGAAAAAGAGAAAAATATGTCACACAGCTGCCCTACTGTTTGTATTATCGAAGCTGATACAGCATAGACTAACATTTAAACATGGAAGCAAGCTAGGAAAATATGAACAGATGTAGCATCATGCACTAACAACATGCTATTGTGAAGTAAAGGATGCATAAATTTGTATCATTACCAATCTGTTCAGCAATCTTTCTGTAGAATCCAATTTATAGATATTTTTTCCATCCTTTTGTCCACAAATGAGCATGGAATTACTTTAAAAATTGGACTGGCAGAAATACTTAGATGTTGATAAATAATTCATGGACAAATTATTATTATTTTTAAACATTATTATTTATCATGTAGCACAAGTACACCCTCCATGAGCAAAGACAAACAGAACTAACATTTGAGATGGACTGTATTATTTGAATGGTGGGGTGTGTGCAATACTGTATCTTAAAAAAATTGAGCATCGACAGAGAGGAAAACTGATTACAGAGGACAGTGCTCTGAATGTCTGTCATGGATGCATCTCTTTAATGTCATCAATTTGACTGACAAAAAACATCCATGGTTGTTGTGGACACAAAATGCTCTTACTGCCACACTAAAATGCACATCTTAAAAATACAGACTAGAGAGAATCAATTAAAACTGTCAGATTGAATTTTGCTGCTTTGTTCTGTGTTTGAGCAGTCTGAGGTTGCCGCTCAGTCTTCATTTGTTGTTACTGCTGCTTGCTCCTAGACTCCCCTTGGTCCCGGAAGGAAACGCTACACATAATGTGCCTTGTTATTGATATCCCATTGCTAAAGGAAGGGATGAGGGAAAGAGATCCAGCGGGGTTTACAGGGCAAGCTAAATGCAATTAGAAAATAAAAAAAGTGTCGTTATCCAACTTGGCAACGGAGAGAGGAGGAAAATGAAGTAAAAACTCCCCAGTCTCAAAGTTGCTCAGTTTATTAAAGTGCTTGTTTACAAATGCACATAACTCCCCTCATGGACGTTAATAGTGCGGATGAGAATGTCCTTTTAATCTCCAGGCTGCAGGTGACTTTCACATCCTATACATGTCTCACTTGATTCTTTCACATTCTTGCATACACAGGCTCTGTCTTTGCACATACACAGGAGCGTTACTCCAACAAGCCCTTGCGAGAGTGACGCCAACCCACCTTGCCTAAGGGTGTTCACCCAACAGCACTGTGAGCCGCTCACACTGTCTGACTGACACCCATGACGAAGACACCGACCACCAACACCTGCTCTGAGTGGCTTTACATTTAGTCTACAATACAAGAAGGAAGAGCCACTTTAGCCCCTGCACTGGAATACCCCCTCAAAACTACCACCTTTTTACCCTCTACCCTGACGACCATCATCACTACCTTCTTCACGATTATAAAATTTCCCATAGATCCTCTGCCATCTGCTAGATTATAGATTTTACTCTTCCTTTAGAGAGGGCAGGGCCCCTAAGGGAGGATCAGCGGTAAAAAGGGTGAAAGAGTGCCTGAGGCACAGCCATGGTTGTGGATCAGATTACATTTTCTATTTCTGCCTGCTAAGGGGGCCCGCCGTGATGAATACAGAGAGTTGTTACCATTTAATATCAACTGGCTCCCCTGCAACTCAAATTATACACAATCAATTGTGACAGAAGGGTACATGTGTGACAAATAACCTGCCACATTCTCTGCATCATTTCACTTCATCACCCATCAATTCACCCTAAACCCGGTAGCTCATTTGGGGATCAATCATATTATGAACAAGAGTGATTTTGTGGTGAGAATGTTTTAAAAGCTTCCTCGTGGGGCTCTAGTTAATACATTTGTGCACACCTTGTGACTTTATGAGTTTCAGCATTTTGTGCAGGAAAAATACTCTGCTATAATGAGGTTACTGGTGTCCTTGACCACATGTGGTAAGTGTTGGGCATTGTTTCAGCAAACTACACAACAGATTTTCTGACACACAATGAAACCGATACGTAAACACAACACCACTTCCTGCTTGTATTTCCTTCTCATTTTTCATGCCTTCCCCTACAAAAGTGAACAACTATTTGTCCATTCTGACCAAAACAATTACCCCTGCTCTCAAAAGTAAAGAATAAAGAAAAGCGAAGTAGTAAGGCTATTGCTTTTTTTTTCCACCTGTGTATGACCCACACACAGGAAGCAGCAGATCGTTTGCTGTGTTATTTGGAACAGAGACAATAGTCCAGACCAGTCTCCATCGCACTCAGTCCTACAGGCTCCACATAAGTCTAGTTAGTTGAGATGGGACGTGATACATACATTGATAGAAACAACATTCATTATTCATGAGCTTCTCAACGTCAAAGCTATTTCCCTCCCTTTCAGCATGATGAAAGATTTTAAATAATAGGCCCCCTTTGCAGACGTCTGCATTCCAGTGTAGCAGGCTGACGCTAAAGAGGCTTAAGCGAGAGCCGTTGTCTTACCAGGGAATCACCGCCTCAGCCCCAACGTGTTTCGATATGTTGGTAGACACATGGCTTCCTGGGTCTGTGTTTTTGTTTTGTCTTTGTCTTAAGAAACAAGGCTGGGTTTTTAAGCCTTTCAGATGGAGTTTTAGTGTCCACTCATGCCGTGTCAATGAATAGGGGTCTACAGTGTCACCTCAACAACATGAGGCTGGATAATGTTTCACGTAACACCTGTTTAGCGCTCAGAGCTGCATGTGTTTTCAAGCTGAGTATCTCTATGAGATTAAGATTCATGGTTTTGCAGAGTAAAAGGAGGAGGGAGGGGAAAAAAAGACTTGAATATCAACACGGTTTCCTCAAAGAAATCGGCTTACTTTCTTAAAGCCTGTGGAGCCTAATCAAACTCAAATAGCGGGAACTTCCCCTTTAGGCAAGTCTTGAGGGATTTTCTGTAATTTGGATGTCAGACCGAAAAGTTTTCACACTCCTCTCATCCCAAAATCTGTTAATGTGTATATGGCGCCACATGAGAGACGTAGGTGGTGATTTTTTTTAAGACTACGGAAACATTAAGAGTAACACCTTATATAGGTAGATACTGTGGTTTCCGGGCCCCTCTGGGAAAAGGCATTGCAAACATTTAATTTTTCTCAAAGAATTACTAGATAGCGTGTTTTCTTCTCTGTGCCCTATATTAACCAGCGTTGAGGGGGAAGGAGGGTACACTAATGTAGTGCACAGGGAATTCCCAAAGGTTTCTCTCACCTCCCCTGGGCTGGGCCTTAAAAATAAACATTCAGAACACTGCAGATTATGTAAACACATTCCCTTTAAACACTTACAAGTGTGGAGTGAGTGAATAAACAGCATAATTTTGAGTCACTTTTTAATGCAGCAAATTTAGAATTAATTTTTGATCAACTTAATGCACACGAGGATGACAGAAATTTGTGAATCTATGAAGAGCAGTAATGAAATCGCACACAGAATCATGGCGGAGCAATACTGTGTAAATCCTCTCTTAGCTGCTTAAAGGTGGCTGCCTGTCACATCACCACTGCTGTAGTCTCTCTCTCTCTCTCTCTCTCTCTCTCCTTCTCTCTTTTTCTTTCGCTCACTGTGACAAGGCATCTTTCCAGACATTTTAGTTGGATGGAGATTTGCAGCAGCTCATTACAGACTGGGAGGCTCTGTGAGCGGATGCAGTCACTCGGAGATGGATTGAGTGGGTCTGTTTATTGACATGCCTTAATCTGACACTGGGTAAAGGGAATGAGTCACCGCCTCCAGACACACTACCACATCACAGCCACTCCGGCAAATAGGGAGGCAGCACCCAGGATACAAGTGGAACTTCATCAGTGCTCATTAATCCAACTACCCCAGGCCACTTGCTCAAACAAACCATGTTTACACTTGTGTGTTGGCTGGATGGAGGGGTGATGGAGCTTTTCAAAGGGCATGTGTGCAGGTGCTCGGATCTACAACGCACACATACAAATGCCCACACTGTTACCACACACAAACACATACAAACATGTACTCCAGACTCCACCTCATCAAAACCTACTGGCCCCTCCACAACGACAACCTCCTGAACACAATATCTGTGTACACCAGCTGGTAAAACTCACTCAATGCATTATGTCTCACAAATCAGGGCTGGTACTCAAATCAGAGGTAGATGATCGGGCTTGATGCCAAAGTACGCATCACAGAGGGGGCTTTTTATTAAACAGATGTCCATACAAGATCTTTAGCTTACGTCACAACAAGGCTATTCCTATCAGTGATCCAGCTACAGAAGACTAGTTAGCTTTTTGATCCTGTTTATTGCCGCTTTAATGTGAAGCACATCTGGTGTTAATATTGGGGATGGTCTTTTCTAGACAGCTGTCACTACCGGGATTGACAGCAGAGCATTAACTGCAAGCACACCACAACTGCATCTGTAAATGTGGCTTGTTAACACGACTATGACAGACTATCGTGAGGGTGCATGCAGAGCAAAACAACACCCAGTATTATGTGTTCAAACCCGTTAAATTAACACTGTTATTTAGTAAACTGCCTGACAGACGAAACCACTCAATGTTACACCGAATTGCATAGTCCAAAAAAAAAAAAAAAAAAAAAAACTTCGGCAAAAACAATGCGTGAAGTATGTAAACCAGTCTCAAACAAAACAAAAAAATACTTTCTTGAAGGTTTATATACATGCATACACACAGTCACACAGGCTAAACAAGCACGAGGAAAACACCGTGCAGTGAGTCAGACAGAATAACGCAACACAAACAAAAAATTACAATGTACACACACAACGTACATATACAATCACAGTGGGGCAGAGTCTGAGCGGAGCCTGCTGTTGCCTCCATCAGGGACTGGGAGCCCGGCAGCTTGAGAGCAGGGCCAGCAGAGAGGGGGCCAGATGCAGCGGGCTTGACCCACTCATTCGTTAGGGGGGGAGGGAGGGGTGGGGTGGGATTCAGGCAGCTGAAACACACAGGGATTAGCTGCACTGACTTCATTTAATTTAATTTGTATTAGGGCTGTCTTTGGGGGCAAACATCGTTTTTCACTGCGGGGGGATATACGGGGTCATGGAAAACAGCAACAGACGGTGGATCTCTGCCTCCTACCCCTGCAGTGGATCCACAGGGGAAGGCGAGACACTGTATTCCCACACCTCGGGCACACATAAACACATTGACTCGTACACATTTCCAATTTCCTCCTAATTATGTCTATATTATGAAGCCCAATCTATGCAGTTTAAACATATCTTAGACGCTGCATAAACCTTTCCACAGCCTGACATTTTAAAATGAAGATCTTGAATCCTTTTGTTCTGCCACCATGAACAACATGTAGTAATTTTCAGTGCTTATCAAAGCTCTGCCTTGTGCACTTGTATGTTTGTGTTTGTGGTTGTATGTGTGTGTTTGAGAGCTGAAAACACACACACACACACACTAAGCTGTTATCTACCAAGAACATATCTTCGGGGTGGATGTTTATCTGGGCTGATGCAGATTGGAGGAGTTCTCTTTGTCTCAGTGCAGTGGTACATAATATTATTTGTCTTTTGTTTTTTTCATCATTTATTTCTCCTAGACTGATATAGTTTGATATCCCATAGTGGAGAAATCCTTTTAGTTACCCTCAGGCATCTAATGTGCTTTTACGTGTAATCTGGGAATTTAATAAATGAAAAGGAGAGGGAAAATCTGTACACAATCGAATAATTCAACTCCCTTTTGTATTCCCTGGAACATGACTTACAGTGTTAAGCAGAGGAGGAAAACAACTGCAGTGTGTGAGTGAGTACCCAACATGCCTCCTCACAATTTACAATAGCTCTGTAGAGAAATATGGTTGCAATCAGCCATCAAGTCTGCTGTAGCCAAAGCCTGCGGTCATATGAAAGCTTTGTCTCATGCAGGTGACATAGTCTGAGAGAAAGCTAATGTACCATGCACTAGGAAGTAGTAGTTTTATTACAAACACGTCCAAAAAAACATTTAAAATGTGTACGCCGCAAAAGCATTGCTTCGTCTCAACTAGACAGAAAGAACTGTACTGCTGGAGTCTGTTCAGGACTATCAGGCGCTCACTAGCAGTCATTTTTTTCCTCTCTCCCCCAGCCCCTATCAAAAGATGTTACTGTGTAAAATGTCAAAGAAAAAAGAGGCAAGAGAAGTAATCTCCTTCTCCTTTTTGATCGCAAGTGGAATAATTGGAACCCTCTTAGGCTCATTACATGAGTTGCCCGCCAGCCAAAAGCCGGCTCCAACTGCCCCTCTTCATTCATGTTCAAGCTTTGAAAAATATCGCTTCCTCTGGTAACAACTCTTTATGAGATGCAATGACTAGAGGTCCTCGTACCTACATTAACGGGTAATCCCACAATGCCTTTGAAAATATTTCAATCTTTCAACTACCACTGTCAAACATCGATTCAGAGCAGTGGGAAGGAAACAGCAACAATCTGGCTGTGTAATAATGGAATTATGCATATTGCATAGCACTTTTCACCCTCACTCTTTTTTGGCGATGCTGTTCTTCTCAATTACATAAGGTATTGCATACATGTAGAGAGTTAATTTGAATCCATATTACTAATAGCCTTGTCTTCATTGTTATTACAACTATGCTTGTAATTATTGTGACTCTAATTACTATTACTGTATTACCCAAATTAACCTTATTCCGGGTTTAGATCACCCGCACTGACGGTAGCCAAGACATGCCTATGAAGAATGGCACCAATGTCCCTTCAGATAAATCCAGTATAATTAGCTGTGTGCGTTACAGGGCCTGTGTGATGGTAATAATTAGAGCTACTGTAGCAAAGGTCATGCAAAACAATTTAGAGAGGATGCCTTCTGCATGGATAATGGATCGAGAGGGGGAGAGACATGAGGGGAAAACTCAGACATACGAGAAGTCTCCTCTTTTCTTTTCTTTCAGATACAGAAGATATGGTTATTTTACTTCCGCACTTGGCTCATTTTTAATGCCATGCACTCAAAATAATAGAAACTGAAAACCAATTTTAATGGCAAGTAGACTCCCAGCAAACATAGTTTAAATGGATCCATGATTAGGTTTGAGGAAAGTGCTACAGGCTGCATCTGTGAACTTGTGTCAGTAGAAATCGATTCAGTGCCTCTGAGGTGTGATAGTTGCCCTGTTACCCTGCTGTTGCATCTGGTTATTAGCATGGGAGCGATGTGCGTATGCTTAGCCTTAGTTATCATTATTAATTGTGTGAGAAAAAGAGACAGAGCCAAAGATATACTGCTCCACCCAAGTGCACAGGTTAATGAGCTGAGTCAAAAATGTTGACACCGAGGTAAACAAGTCCTCGCACGGAGGTACTTCTATTTCTATTCTCCCCCATGTGATTTGGGTTCTGTGTAACTCCCAGAATGCTCCTAAGCTGAGAGAGCTCATGGTTCACAGCCTGCATCCACAAGGAATTCACTTTGCTCCCTCACCTCTCCAAGATCACACCTTGTTGGGATAAGTAACAACCTCACACTCAAATATAGCATCTCAAACAACACATATGCTTATGTGTGCTAGATTTGCCTCTATTCCCGATTGCAACACCAAGCCCCCCTTTCCCCTGACTCCCAACAACACTTCATTAGCAGCGAGTGATACAAACAGCCTTAAACTAAATCAATCCTGAAGCCTCTATCTACAAGATGGGTTCACCTAAACAAACATCTATATGTCAACAAGTTCATGATTAATGCTTGTTTAACTGCTGTAAAGAAAAAACACCTTTGTGGCAAAATATGCAAATATATAAATGGAGTATGCTGCCAGTTATTGTGGTGAATGTTATCTTAGTGAATATCAAAGAAACTGCACTGGCCAATTTTTAAGAGGACTACCAAGGAAATACAATTTCTATCTTGTGACAGTAATAAATGTGGTTAATGTTAAATATAGCCAAATTTTTAAGTTCCTTTCATAGAAGCTTAGCTCACTTTATCTTTGACATATGTTAAGATTATTTTTAATGTGCTTCTAAATCCATTTTTCTGCAACCAATGGTGGAGCCATTTTGTCAAACACATTTCTGTAAAAGTGATTAAAGGCAACAAGCATAACACTTCTGAAAAAAAAAAAGAGGAAAAAAAAAACTGGCTGGACAATTTGCTGCTTTATTCAGTTAGACTAAACTTGCTGATGAAATTCACTGGGGTGGAAGGGGAGGCATATGTTAAGATCCATATGCGTCTGAGACTATGAGGTTTAAAAAGCATAAATTGTGATTATCATTGATCTCCTTCGTCAGATGCCTAATCTCTATGACTCATATCCACACTGGCCACATTGGGTGACGATGAACTGTCCTCCCCCACATCTGAAGTCCCAAACAAGTGTTGAGGGAAGCAGTGATAAGCAGGTCCTTATCCTTTTAAAGACACTCCCGTAATCCAACAGTGGTGGGAGGAGGGAGGGGGATTCAGCTTTAAGGGACTTAGTCTGGATTATAGCTAGTCCTCTAAATTAAACCAAAAGTCAGCTTTCTGCAGTTGCTCATGCAAGCTGGCGACTGGCTTGTTACCAACGCTACTAACAAGGCAAACGATGGAGGTCTATAATTAGAAAATGCTTTCACTCAGCCACCAGGCATACAAATGTATGTAATGACACAGGCAAAGTCTATCCAGCGCCACCTTAACTAAATATTTTGCTATTCTCTCCACTGTTTTTCTTCACAGCTGACCTACTGAGACTATGCTCAAAATGTCTTCTGTACTGTGTACCTGGCTCCCATTGCCAACCAGCTTAGCTACAGACAAGCTTCTCAGCCAGGGCAAGGCTGCTCTGTCCCCACTGATGCCGCTTCCACCAGCAAAACAAGGCCAAATCTGGGGCTTAGAGGCTAAAATAATCATTACTGGGTAGCGAACAAATGAAAAGTCAGAACATCACTCCCATGTATGTACTCCCTCACCACCCGTGGTATTTTCACTGCTGTCCTATTGCACACAAAGAAATAGAGGACAGACACACATTAACATTTAGCATGGTCATAAGCAATGCAATTTCACTAATAATTCAAAGAGGCATTTCAGCTAAAACAGTGTCTGTTTGTTTTAGCATGTTCGTGTGTGTTGTGTGCTGTAGTTTGACACATTACTAACCTTACAGCCTGCATTGATGTGACGATTCCTACAGCTGCACATGAACTCAGCAGCATAGTGACCTTCCTGCTGTGCTCCCCAAGGGAACATTCAACTGCTTTTATGTAAGCACAAAGATTGTAATATAATTTCTCTTTAGCATGTATAGGCATAGTGCATTATTGTAAGATAACCGATTCCTTATTCTTTTTTACATTCTTTATTGCATAGTATGAGTCTAACAATGTTATTTATGCACTTAAAAAAGAGGAATAATAAAAATTGTGTTTCTATTTGTCTTGTAGGCTTTAAAAACAACATTTCACAGTGCAGATTTGATGTAAATACGCAAGCTTGATTACCGTTTTTGAATTTACCAAACCTGACAAGCATCAATAAAACTTAAGCATCTTGAGCATGATTGTAAAATAACTGTGATTATTGTTGTGTATTCTTTTGTCTGTTCTTTATTGTATAGTATGAGTCTAACAATGTTATTTACACACTTAAAGAAGAGGAAAAATAAAAATTGTGTTTCTATTTGTCTTGTCGGCTTTAAAAACAACATTTTGCAGAGCAGATTTGATATAAATACCTTAAATATGCAAGCTTGATCACTGTTAATGAACTTACCAAAGCTGACAAGCATCAATATAACTTAACCATCTTAAAATAAAGGGTTACGTCATCAAAAGAGACAAATTTCAAACGGTGCAGAATGAAGTAGAAATATGATATTTGTGACATAAGACGTCGTCATTCAGCTGTTTTAATACAAGTATATGGGGATGACTATCATGATTACAGAGAATAAATGTGCTTAGCTCCAATAATTATGATAAAGCAATTACGTAATAACTGTGACAAGCCTAGCACTCACTAGCTCTCCATAAGACTGAACTGGAAACATCTACTGAAAAAGAACAGGTACAGGAGAGTAATCTTGAACTAAGGAGGTTAGTGGGGGAAAGTAGCGCACTCAGTCGTCTGACAGAGGCCAAGTGCTTTTCATTCATTAACTTGGCCGGCTGTGCTGTGGTATGTCAAACAGTGGACGTGAGGGGAAAGTCAAAACTGATGTCCCATTGTGCACCGCAGGCAGACGGCGACTGAACCCTGAATATTGTTTTCTGATGCCATAAGAGAAAACACAAAGAGGTGGGTAAAGTCATTATCAATTCTCTTGGAAGGCAATCATAAGTATTATCATTAGGACCGTTTTCATCCTCTGTGCTCAGAACAGACTAGATATCTAATCTATTCGCTGGCACACATTCTTGTCTTTCCAACTTGACCTGGTATCGCTCGAGCAAAGAAATGGCTTCCCGCCTCCTGGAAACTAGATATGGGCGTAAATAATATGCCTGGGCCCTTTCTGAAAAGCCTTAATCCCAGGAAAACAAACCTGAGTGAAACAGGCCCACCTGAATTGCTTTCAGAAGAACTAGATAATCAAAATGCAAAACAGGCTTTGATAGAAAAATGAGCCGACTTCTAACAGCAAATCCCCTACAACTAACATCAGCAAATTCTCTCCCTAAACTTTTATTTGTATGCTGTGTTTGGGTTTTTAATGTAATCACACACTGCATATGCGGCTCCATCAGTGAGCGATTCTGATTTATGTCAGCCTGAATCAGACTGACTCCGTGGAGCTCTACAGACATCATGAATGAGAAAAATAGCCACACACTGAACACATTAGGGGTCCCACCATCTCCTCAGACAGGGGGACAATGGGGAGGGGAGCAGAGATAAACAGGGGGGGTAACAGGGGTGAAGGAATGGCTGATGCTGATCGGGCACTGAAAAAAAAGAGTGAATGGGAGAAAAGAAAAGAAGAGGCCCAAGACACTGGCCACACAGGGCAGGGGGAACGCAGGGGCTCTGAGAGGCCTATACTCGGTCATAGCCCATTAGGCTGGCTGGGTGAAAATGCTACAGCTCATTACATGCTCTGCCACTGTTCTGTGGATGAACAATGCACAATTACGCTACCCTGCTGCTCCTCTAGCCATACTGCTGCATGCCTCTGAGGCGGCTGATATTGCTCCGATAGTGGCTCGCCTGCCAACAGCCTCTGTGCTCATCAAACATCCCATACATGCGCTCCCTAATGCAAATCCAGGTTTATGTCTAGAAACAAAAGAACTGTATGAATTCTCTCAAATGAAAGGACTGGAGAAACAGGAAAGTCTCGCTAGTGGCGACAAAACAAAGGTATAATGTAGCATTTGTGTGTGTAATACGATGACGTTTGCTCCCTTTGTCTGCTTTAAATTCTTGTTCGCTGCACTTTAAAGACGCAGACATGTGACAAAAGAGTAATTCTTTTCTTTCCATCTGAATTAAGTGCCTTCCAACGTTATAATTAAAGCCAGGTGCAGTTGCTCATGTACAGTTTCAAACACGGCGACAGTTAGGATGGTAAAGTAAGCAGAGGACGCTGACATATCTGCAATGCAGTGAATAACTAAGCTAAGGATTCATCTATCCACCAGCAAATTGGTTCACTTCAAGTCTTTCTCCTTTCCAATTATGCATGCAGAAGTTGACATTTAATCTGATGGGGGAAATGCTAACTAACATCCTCCTGCTTCCTCTTTGTTTTAGGCAAAAAACAGGACACTCGGAAAGGTCATTCTTCCCTGGTGTCAGAGCTCGCTGTTTGGAAAAGTTTCCATTCAGAGCAAGTATTGTTATGTTTAACAGAAACCCTCCCCCATTTCCCTGTCATTCAACACACATAGTATCAGCACTCAGGAGAGAACCCTGGGAACTTTCAGCAATGTGTCTGGTAACCCCCGAGACAGGACAACAAAATATTATAGACCCGAGATGCATACATTTTAATTAATACATTTCCTCCCTCCACATTGGAATGAAATTAGTTTTTTGTGTACTCAAAAATGAATGATAATTACTCCAAAGTTGTAATGACTTTTGCCTCACTTGCCTTACTTGGTGAGAGACATTCTAGTTTTGTTGTTCTGCAACAGATAAAAAGGGAAGAAAAAAAACAAAAGAAAGAAAAATGATTTCCCTAAACACTGATTGAGAGTCTCTTGTTATTGTTGTCTGCAAGGAGGGATGAATTTATTGAAAATGTGCAGATTTTTTTTTCTTTACTTGCAGTGCATGCTAATACATGTTGCATAAATACCTCTGCTTTAATATTCTTGAGCTGGAGGGATGGAGGTGGGCATATTTTTCTTGACATATACTGGATACGACAGCACAAGTAGTGTTAGGAGCTCCCACAGCAAATAGATTTTACTCCAAGCAATAATAAGTCGTAGAGTTTGTGTTTTTAAATATGTAGACTGACCTTTCCAATTCTATATTAAAATAACTGAAGGCATTTTGAAACATGGGCAGTGCAATCTGTAAAAATGAAAATAGAAGGGGCTTTTTTCATCATCCTGGAGTCTTTTTTGTCATAACTTTCTTTGACAAATATCAGTTTCACCTCATTTTTAATATCATTTCTTGCTCTTTCCAATCTTTAACGCTGTATGCTAATTTTTGCCACAAAAATTGCGAAATGTTGCATCTCACCAACTCAGTGTCGTAAATGTATACATGTTGCAGCAAAATGCTTTCGGTTGACTTGAGAAAGACGACTTCCGTGAAAGAAAACACAATGTGGCATATTTGTGTCAGAGGGTCTAATTCGAGAAATAAAAAAACAACGCTGCGGGAAACTCATTTAAATGGGTAATTACATCCACGCAGCATTGCTTGCAGGGCTTAACAAGGTGCGTAATGATGTCCCCTTCCCCAGCGATAAACATCATCACTATGACCATTTCCTTCACTCCATTTAGTCCTCTCTCATTTACGGGTGGAACCATCAACCCAATGCCATTACACCCCTATTGTATTTATGTACTTTAATAGTTGGTAGACTAATACCATTATGTGACTGCAGTAGATTTGGTTGCTTCCATAAGAAAAAAAAAATCTTTTTTGTTACCATTTAATAAGTTTATTTAAAAAAACAAAAAAACAAAAATGAGTCCCCCATCATGGAGTTTTACTCTTAAATACACTCATTTTCAACACTGTTATTTTGAACCATGTAAATTTATCTAATGATGAATGGTAAGCGATATGTACAATATTGAGTTAATGTTTTATTTTGATGTTATCATGTGTTTGCATGTGCCGCCTGATAGCTACCGCGGATGCATTACATCGAAGATGTCAACATGATAATATTCCCCAAAGCTGTTTCATGGGAGCAGAGCTGGCGTCAAACAACAATCCTGAATTCTTATCCTTTTCTTTTTTTTTTTTTAATATCAGCTTCAACATTTTGCAGGTACATTCAAATAACCACAATAGTCTGATTTTTTTTTTCAGAGGAAGAATAGACAGTAGTGTGAAAAAAGTTATTGCCTTCCATATTGGTTGATTTGGCTTATGTAACAGCATCACTCCCTTGTCCTAACACCACGTTTTATAGAGAAAAATAACACATTTCAGGCTGTAGCAATACAGATTGTGGAAAATCATTGGCATTCTATAAATAGATCTCTCTCTCTCTCCTTTTCTTTCCTTCCCTGTCTCGGCTTGTTTTTCATGGACCGTCGTTTCTCTACAGTATTACTTCCCATGTGTGCTCCTTAGCAGTCACATATGGTTAAGGGCACATACAGTGACATGTGGACATCAAACGCCATCACTCATGTGTTTTGACTCTTGAGCTCTTTGGCTGGATGCAGTGATTCCAAGGAGAGGGTGGCAACCCAGAGGCCCTGCGTGGTTCTGACTGGCTGCCCGGGGTTATTATGTCATTTCATCGTACCTCTGCAACATTAAGAATGACGCGTAGTGTTAGGGTTATGTGGGTTGGGGTCAAGGCTATAAAAACCCAACCATGTGTAAAACTAGTGCTGGTTGTGCATGGAGTGAAAACCATCTTGTTGAGTAATGCCACTTAATCACCCTGCAGCGTTATCAGTGTTTTGTGTAAAACATGATGGGAGGAGCCAGGCGAGAAATGTAATAAGAAGGCGCAGAGTACATCACTGTCACCCTGTTAATTTGTTTCTGACAGGCAAGGCTTTATTTCACTGTATAAACACTCACACTTGAAAAGCAGAAAATTTCCAAAGTCTCTGCCTTACGCATAACCTCTCTAAATAATTAACAGGTTCATCTGCCACTCAATCAGCGCGCATCTGAAGCTTTTGGAGATGAAACGATTCTTTCTCAAATCCTTTGAAAGGAGGAGACTTTAAAGAATGCAACATACACATCCCACTCGTACAACAAACCAGAAAATGAATAAATATATAAATAAAAAGCACCGACTTTTAAGCTCAGACAGCCGCGTATCGTCTTTCCAACAGCATATTATCTGTATGTCTTCATATCTGTTATTTATTTCCCCTACTATGATGAGTCTCACTTATTTGACACGCAGAGCAGAGATGAGGAGGTTCTGTATCAGTGGAGAATCTGACTATTTACTCCAATCATAAGGGTTTATATCAAGTAATTGGCTACATCTTCCTCAGTTTCTTATATGATAACTGTATAATGATTTCAGAAAACAAAAAAATGCAGTGCTATATTTCTGTTTAGATAAATAGCAAACATATAGAAATCATGCTTTAAATATATAATTTTAAGTTATTCAAATGTTCATGCTGTTTTAAATTAATGTACAATGACATCTGAGTGTAGACATGTTGATTAAAAACTATAAATACAGTCAACACTCATCTTCTGCAATGTAGTTCTGAGAAAATGATCCAGAAATATAGCGTCCAGGAGATTCCAGTTGATGTTCTGAGTATTTTCTATTCATCATGTCCTGGTCGAACAAAGAAATCAGTGCTAAGTGTGAAGTTGTTGCTGTGTATTAAAGGTAAAGCCTAATTTATTCCTACTCTGTCAGTACAATCTACACATAAATCTGTACTAACCAATTAAATAAAATCTGTAAAGCCTTCAAAATAATGATATTTAATTTTTATATTGAAATCAGTAAGGTGCTAAGTAGAGGGAATATGTCTTACTTGATATACAATCTCCCCAGTAGAAAACAGTGAATCACATTAAAGGTGTAAAACTGAGAATGATATAAAATTACAGAAACTGTTCTCTGTCTTATTAGCAACGTTTGCAGCTAGACATATCATGAACATAAGACAACACAATATTCTATAGAGCATTTCATGTGCAGAATCACAAGCATGTTGGATTTAAAAAAAAAAAAAAAAAAAAGCTTTGCGTCTCATTTCTCCTTCTCAAAGACTTCTGAGTGGGTCATAATGATGTAAATGATAATGTCACAGCCCACATCTCATATACATGTGTCACTCCATAAGAAATATTGTGAGTGTGTGTGTATTCATGAGTTTGTGTGGGGGGAGATTGGCAGTTTCAACAGATGTGTAGTATGCGCTGACAGCATGACATCTACTTTGCATGCTCAATATGACACGTTTGAATGCTCCCATGCATATTGTCCTGATGTGAAGTGATAGCGAGGGATGTGCAGCCTCGCTGGAACCACTCCCTGTTGTCTCTCCAACATCAATATCAAAATGTCTTCCTTACTAACAGGGAAAAACAGCAAGAGTGGTGGTGATACCCTGTCAGTTGTTTTGTTTTAATTTTAATTTTCTCATTTAGGCTCCTTTGGTTGACTATGAGAGCTGAACAAACACAGACTATACATCCATTTTCCATTTGTCAGGATCATAACCTCACAGACACAGACACAAACACACACAACAACACAACATCACTGGAACTATCATTGAAACTTGTGCAGCTCCAGTAGCTCTAAAGAAACAGTGTAGCGAGCAAGTGGAGGATGGATGAATTGATTATCAATTAACTAAACTTGTGAAGCGAATGGACCACTGAATACTACATGTTTAAAAGCATGTAGCGCACCGACCGACTGCATTTTTTCTGATTCATTTATCACCTTTTTCTGATTCATTTATTATTCGCGCAAAAGAAAAATCTGTAATCTCTAACCTGAATAAGGCTGATCAATAAAGTAAGATATCTTATTTTTCCTGCTATGCTCATTATCTAGAATCACAGGTGAGCAAAGCCTTAGCATACATTACAAATTCAAAAACACATTCTAGCCAAAGGCCATTCCTTTACTGTATAATTGTCTCCCCTACCAAGTGATTCACTATAATTAAGCCATGGAAGACAGCTCTATTCTCCTGTGAGCGTTCATATTAGTGCTACCACAGGCAGGTCTAACAAACAACTCACAGCTGATGCTTTTCAAAACAATGGACAGGGATGTTGAGGGAGGTATATACTGGTACACGTTCTCACAAGGGAGAATACAATATACACAATGCAATTGCAGGTATGAGGCCTTTGGGGAGACCTGTCACTGTTATCTTGGCCAAGTCTGCGGTGTTTGTGTCGGTGTGTGTCTGTGTGTGTATGTGTGCTTTGTCTGGAGCAGGAAAAGCTCCAGCTGCTCTGACATAAGCAGGATGCTCGCTGCCCCACATAAACTAACAAAAGAGAACTTTGCATCGATCAGAAATATAAGTTACAAATAGACACTACCTCCTATCCTCTTTCACTCCATTAGCAATCCAAATCTGACCTCATATCTACACGCTGATGACTATGATAATTTTAAACTACATGTTTGGAAAATAAACAAACATCATTGTGCCCTAGTGTAAAAACAAAAAGCTTCCACTGAGGATAAATGAATCATGGATAATTATGAGGTTGCCCTCAGGATGAAAACAATTTTTGGGACAAAGCAGCCTTAGTAATCACAACAGTGGAGCCACTAGTGTGTCCTTGCTAGTCAATGGGATATGGGTTGAGGACTTGTGGAGTCAAGTGGTTTCAAGCCCAAACATGCTCATTGTAACAAAGCAATTATCAGTGATTTCACTGCTGTTTGTTTGTGCTATAAATGGCATTGTAATTATCCTGAAACCATGTTTTATTTAAGTGCAACATTTGTACATACTGTAGAGCTCTAGAGTCTTTTGCAAATGTCACAATGGGAAGGAAAGAAAACAATGACAACTGTTGATGTGCTGGGGTTACTTTATCGGAGGGTAAGCCATGCCTTTCTCTACCGCCACTTCTCACCCACTTTCTCATACACACACACACTCTGTTTTCTCAGTCCAGGGAAAAAACGCAAAAGCCGGGTCAAAGAGATGTTTGTCAACATCATGTGCAAGGCGGAGTGAGGTAGAAGCTGCATGCTAAACAGGCTCTGCTTCTATCAAGCCAATCAACTGCCTCGATGAAAATGAGAAAATGTGGTCTGGCCTCGGACACCTGGCACTGAGACTCATTCAGCTATGCTCACTTCTTTGCTCCTCATCTCTCGATCTGCCCTCACACAGCTTTATCAAGACAACTCCGAGCCCTGCATATGGAATAATCAAGATCAATCTTCAACCCTATTCGTCTCCCTCTCCACTTTTTCATTAGCTAAAACAAATAAAGACTCCTCTAATCCTGTAGCAAATGTGTTTCTATTGGATGGTTAAGCTACAGCGACAGGATGCTGCTGAGCCTTTTAAGAATGTTGGTTGATTTCTTTTTACAGCCAGCGCCACATTTTTGGCTGAGGAAGAGGGTGATGGTGACCTGCATAGAACTACCAACCAGCAAATGCAATCACAGCATACGGGTCACTGCATGTATGTGCTGAATCCCCCACCTCTGCCTCCACTGACAGGATAAAACCACAGGACAACCCCCCTGCAACATTCCTCATTCTTTCCACCTGTGTTAGCCATGCATACACACACAGAGCCGGCTTAGACAGGCCCAGTAAATCAGCATGCCTGTAAGTAGGTCTCATTGACCCCTCAGGATCCATCGGTGCCTGGATCTCTCTGGATCTTCCAGTCAATACATCAATATCCATCTTGTGTTTCTTGTTTTAAGACCCCCACTCCCAGCCCCACACCCTACTTTCTTCTGACTGAATGTCAAACAGAGATTGGAGTCATCAATTACAAGCGTATGCGTGTGTGTGTGTGTGTGGAGGTGCAGTTTATTTGTTGCTGTCTATAGGCGTGAGCAGGATGGTGCCAAACACATTCTTACACAAACACACACACTGATATGCTTTTTCTTTCACACACACATAAACAAAAATGCCCCTTACTCCCATGAGATCAAGGAGAACTGGGTCATGAAGAGAAGGAGAAAGGCTGCCTAAGGAATCCAATAGACCAGTTTATACATACAAAAATCTATAAAATAAAGATCAGCTGGTCTGCGTACACGCTGTCAGCTTGAATGGTCTTTCAAGTCAGCTCTCACCACCTTGCTGGAGCCATGCATGGTATGTCAGGGTAATTCAATGGCTGGATGTGCAGAGCGGCCATGCAGTAACACTGCAGCCAAATGGACGACGCGCCGATAAAGCATTTAAGCAATGATTATTCATTCTGCTAGCACCTGAAATGACGTGTGGTGGAGCTGATTAGCTGGGTCAATACATCTGGCAGGTGCTCAAACTCCTGTTCTTTTTGCAATAGCTCAGCACACACAAATAAAAAAAATACACAAGTGGAGTAACAGAAGCCGAATAATCCACTTTGTCAGGCCTCCAAATTCTGCTTGGCAAAGTGCTCTCATTCACAGGTCAGCTTTAGTGCCTCAACACCTTGAAATGCCTCGAAGAATTCCTCTAAGATCGACTGATAAATCGTCACACGTGCCATTTAAAATAGATCAGCTTTCCATCAATAAAGGAAAGACATTTGACTGACTACACAGAACAGTACAACAGAAGGCAAAATATATCACTAGATCTTTAGATGTGTTGTGCGGTTTACAAAATCTCTGCATCCCATTTAATGACATGGAAAATCTAATTTTCTGTTGTAAAGAAATAAGAGATTTGACATGCCAATTTGTTGTACACATCAGCTTTGTCTTGTGTTCCCTTTCTTTTTGTCTTTTACCTCTATAGCCCAAAGCAGCCCAACCAAACATTAAGAATAGAGCAGAGTGTATTGTATCTCACCTCTGGCAGTGGCATGCCGTTGATGATGAGGTCTGGCTGTTGGTGGCCCTGCCCAGTGAATGGATGTTGATAGCCATGGTTGGGAGCTGCATTGCGTGAGTTCTGGTTCTCCACATTGAGGAAGGTGCTCTCCGAACGCCTGCAGCCCAGCGGCAGGCTCTGCTGGTGGTAGTCGAAGTAGTTGAGCGAGGAGGTGAGAGACGAGCAACTCACCACATTCATCTTGTCTGTTTCCTCGACGTCGCGTGGCACCAAGCGGATGTCATTCTTGCTCAGCTTCTTCTTCTTGCTGGATTTCTTCTGGTTGCCATATGAGTACTCCGCCACCCTGCGCAAGTAAAAGAAACTGAACAGACTCAATAAAGCAGTGCTCTGTCTTCCATTCCATTGTCCATACAGTCAAAAAGCTTGCCCACCATGCCAGGAAGGGCGCTGTTCGACCATGGATACTGCAGACAAAGGCTCATTGCCCGTGACCAGGGGTGGAACAGCACACTTAAGTGACTTCCTACACCCAGTTCACAATTGAGTTGTCATCCCTTGTTTGTTTGCATTTGCATGCTCAACCATGGACATGTCACAAACAGGCAGACAATATGCAAACATGCCAAAACCACAGAAGCAAAGCAAAAGATCACATTTGTACTGAGCTGTGCTACCGGTATATGCAATCATATTCAAAGCACATACAGTAACCCACACTAATTCCATTTTTTCTTTCATTATCAAGCGAACCCACTAGCAATATGGAGTGCAGGAGAACTGCAGATTCAAATTCATTTAGCTGCTCTCAGTTCCTGCTGCAAACTTGAACTGAGTAATTTGACTTTAATAAGAGCAAATGAGCAACACAGCCATGTTTTATCAAAGGATCCTCAGACTAGGGGAAATATCCATTCTTCGCACAGCCTTGCAGTTTTACACAGGAGAACACTATGCTATGTTCTCTATAGTGATGACTACAAACTTCACTAAGCATATTCTGTGTAATTTCGGGTGTTTTTACCATCATCATTACTTCAAACTCAGAGAGAAGTAATTTTTTAACCTTACAGCGTGTAGCATATGGTTTGCTGCTTTTTGAAATTCACCACATAACTATAGTTACACATCCTGCACAAACTGCAATATCTGGAATGTCTCTGTATAAATATGAGCCCCCACTGGCCCCTGTTAGTCACTAAAATGCCTTTCTAATTCTCCGCCACTTCTAAAATCGCACTGGCTAAGATGCGGCATTGTAGTTTTGATGATATTGGAGATTGTCTTTTTCATTTTTCTTTTAGATTGCATCTTGAAAACAGCTCCTGCCCCCATTCTGCTCCTCTTTGATTTAGAGGAAACAAAATTGGCAGCTGCAAGGCTAGAAAATACTCTATCTTTTTTTCATTTAACATTTTAACATGTTGTCTCTCTGGTCTGTGCCCAAATTGAAATCTGGGAGAGGAAATCTTCAGAGTCAGACAGACTGAAAGAGGACAAGCGATGAATTCAAGATAACTGCCCTCAAATTCAAGGTGGCAACTGAGAAGAAGAACATATCAGTACTGATTAAAGTACCCAGCAGGGAGGGTGGCTCACACAAGGGAAGTCAAGTACTGTAAGCTTTATGCATTTTCTGTTTGTTGTTGACCATTATTTTCAAGATAAAATGTATAAATTTATTTATTTATTTATTTATTTATTTATTTATTTATTTAACAAATTATACTGTATTAAGTAATTGTTTTGCTTGAATTTAATTGAATTTCTGGATTAATTTAAATGACTCAGAGGAAGTGTATGATAACACTATATAATCTTTTTCCTCATCTTATCAAAATGTACTCTGTCATGCTTTACTCTAGGATTTCACCATTTAAGCAGAAAGAACATTTATTACAATTTCACGAATTCCATACATTTAATATATTTAACCAAAAAAACTTTCAACCTAAAAAAAGAGTATATAGAAAACATCACTTTAAATCAATAACGTTAAATGAACAGAGCAATATTTTGAATTAGAATTGATTTTGATGACTGCCTGCTTGAAAATCCTGTTACTTTACTTCAAATTGACAAAATTATGTTTGGAGCAAAATGTCATTATAGCTTCAGGTTAAATTTTCCAATCCAATCTATATGTAAATTTATAGTTGTAATATGGCATAGGGAAATCAAAGGCAGAGCTGATGTTCAGATTGATGAACAAAACATAAGGTACAATATGAAAGATCTGGAAAAAACAAAAAACAAAAATAATCTGTTCTGCCTCTTTTCTCTACTGTGCCATTTAATGACTGGTGTTAATTCCGTGCTTTTATATAATCATGATGAAAAAACATTGGTATTTGTTTTTTAATTGTTGCTGAATTTATTCTTACGTTGCTCCTAATGTTTCAGTCATCTATAATAAGGATAGATTATCGCTGATAACAGCCAACCAACCACGCTGGACGTGAATAATAAATGTCTGCTAGTTCTATTGAACTAGTAGGACGTTAATTGTCAGGCAACACACCCGCAAATTGAACATGACAGTCCGGCCGTCATATTTATGAGTCAATTGGTTACAATGGAAGGATTAAATCAATCAATCACATTCCTGCAACACGGAACAGTGGGTCTCAGCTGAATGTGTCTGATTTAAAAGCAGTTTCTCGTCTGGGTTAAAGCTTTGTGTTGTGGGGGGAAAAAATCTGCAGTCCTCACATTGTGGCCTCTACATGCTGCATGACAAAAGCAATTCACCGATAACTCGCAGCGTCAGGCACAGACGCGGACACACGCACATGCTCGCCCCCTTTCTTTAACTCTCCCACCCCCCTCCCTCTCTCTCTTCTTTCCTCTCAAACACACACACATAAAAAACAGCAACAATAACAGCCACACGGGATATTTTGTCAGTACCTGCAGTTGTACGTCCGGATCTCCTTGTTGTCCCTCTTACACTTGACAGCCACAAAAATCATGGTGACAAACAGGATAGCAGCAATAGAGCCCAAGGCGATGATGAAGATGAGGGACAGGTTTACAGGTCCAATAGACTCCTGTGCGTTCAGGTCTGGGGAGAGGTACACAACTATGTAGGCCGAGGCGGATAAGGAGGGTTTGCCGTGGTCCTTTGCCACCACTGTTATCTCATAGGTGGATTTGGCGTTTTCTCCAAACATCCTAGTGGAGCGCACCTCTCCATTCACCTGGTCGATCTCAAAGAAAGCCCTGTCCCCCTCTGAGATGGTGTAGGTCAGCCGGCCGTTCTCCCCCTCGTCGTAGTCGTCTGCTTTGACCTGGGTGACCATGTAACCCACCCCAGCGTTTCTAGGAATGGAAACCTCCGCCGTGCCATTAACCAGAGGAGGGTTCGTCATAACAGGTGTGTTGTCATTGACGTCCAACACCACAATACGCACGGTGGCGTTGCTTGATAAAGACGGGTTTCCATTGTCTCTTGCCAAAACTTTAAAATCAAAAGTCCTGGTGTATTCATGGTCGAATGATCTCATGGAGTAAATGCGGCCTGATGGGTTTATACTGACATATGTGTTTACATCCATGTGCTTAATCTCACCAGGGACTATGGAGTATGAAACTGTGCCATTCATTCCCAGATCCGGGTCTTCTGCTGCCACTTCCAGCAGACACGAACCAGGGAGGTTATTTTCCATCACCATCTCCTGATAGTGGGGCTTTAGGAAAAGGGGAGGGTTGTCGTTTTCATCCGTGACTTTGACAACCAGTGATTTTGTGGCGCGTAAAGGGGGGATGCCACTGTCCTCGGCTTGGATAGTCAGGTTGTATGTGTCCTTCTGCTCTCTGTCCAACCTGCCATCCACAAGTATAGTGGAGAAGCTTTCATATTCTTGGAGCCTGAACGGGACATTCCCCTGGAGCCTGCATTGCACTTTGCCGTTTGCCCCAGAGTCCTTATCAGACACCCTCACTAATGCAATGACATATCCACGCTGCGCGTTCTCACTAACTTCGACCATCTCTGTGTTGAGTGAGAGTAAACTGATGACAGGGGGGTTATCATTCATATCCATCACATTCACTGTTACTTTGCAATGAGCAGGGATGGAGTTTGGACCTAAATCTTTGGCTTGGACGTCGATTTCGTATATTTGCGTTGTTTCATAATCCAAAACGCCGTTGACTGTAATGATCCCAGATCTGGGGTCAATTTTGAACGCGTCCCTCGTTTTCTCGGTGACGTAACTGTTGAATGAGTACACAATCTCTCCATTAGTGCCCTCGTCAGGATCCGTTGCGTTCAAGTCTATGACTAATGTGTTGATAGGGGAGTTCTCCATCACATTCACTGTGTAAACGGGTTCGTCAAACACAGGGTTGTTGTCGTTCGAATCAATTACTTTGATATTTAACTGGACCGCACCTATCTTTGGAGGGTCTCCTCCATCTTCTGCGCTTATTTCATATGTGTAGTGTGACTGTGTTTCCCTGTCTAACGATTTTTGCACCACAAGCTCTGCTATCTTGGAGCCATCCCCTCTGGTCTTTATTTCTAGTCCGAAGAGCTCATTTGGGGTGATGGAATATGACTGCACTCCAAAGATCCCCGAGTCCGGATCGCTTGCCCCCTCTAGGGGAAACCTGGTACCAGGGGAGGCATTCTCTGAAATTTCAATGTCAATGTGGCTCGTTGGGAATCTGGGTGCGTTATCGTTCAGATCCTCAATTTCAACTTTGATGACACAGATCTCCATAGAGTTGGACATCACTTCTAGGGAAATAATGCACTTTGGGTTCTGTCGACACACTACGTCCCGATCTATTTTCATTTGGGTTGTAAGGATTCCGCCCGGACTGAGTTCCACCCATCGCGGTTCAGAATTGGAAATAACCCTTAAATACGGAGGCTGCGGTGCAATCTGAAATCCTTGCTTTAGTGCGTCCTTTGTCACATTTCCAATCACTGACCCGGGCTTCATCTCCTCGTTTATTCCATATTTAAGGTTGATAACAGCCTCAGCCCCGACCCAAAATAAGAGGAACACAACAATTAATTGTATTAATTCCATATCCTTGGTTTGCATTATACCTGTTGAGTTTTTCTCTGGCTAAACCTTGACAATTACGCACAAGAACGCGTATCAGAGAAAGCAGGAAAATGTTTCAAATGGATCATCTCATTAAAAAAAAAAAAAAACAAAGAGTCCAGTGAAATTGTTTGAATGCCGGATAGCTCTTGGAAATGCAAATTATATCATGGTTCGGAAGGTATAATTCTAACAAGTGCCTTAACCTACTTTTCTCTTCTCAGGCAAAGCACATCCTCCGGTCTACTGCAGCGAACGAAACATTGGGGACGACAGACCAGTGCAAACATGCTGAATCTTCTCACAACAGTGATTTAACCGTGTAAATCCGTGCAGCTCTTATCAAGCGGCAAACTGGTCTTACACATGACTCATGTGAAGAACTGTCCATTTTCAAGTGGACCGAAGAGGGGGAAAACACTCGGACTGCATAGGCATAAAAATCAGAATTCCTGTGAGCAAGTCCAGAAAAATTCAAATCTTCCGTGCAGATAAAGTAACGGGGCTCAGAAGTCCGTGTTAAATACTCCGCTTTGACCGCTCCGGTGTGTTTGATATATTACAAGTACTGATAAAATGTCCTCTTTAAATAGGCTTTTAAACTGCACATCTGGTGAGGGGGTTAAAAAAAAAAAAAAAAAAAGCTTATATGGTCTGCAGACATAACATAATTCAACAGCTCAAGTCCGGATATGTTTGCTTAAAGAATAAGGGTGAAATTGCAGGAATGTCTCATCACATCACTGAAGTCCCGATTACCTTTTTTTTTATTTCCAGCAGATTTTAATCTTTCATCCCATCCGCAAGTCTTGAAGCTTTTACTTACTAATTAATTTCCTCGTATCTCACTTGGAAAAAGGCTGCACATATCCCGATAATTAGTCCATGAAATAGAAAAAAATCCGTTGAAAATGTAGCCGACAGCCAGTGGGAGGGAACGATGCAAGAGCCTAGTGGATGTACAAAAACCATTTCATGTTGGGCTGCTGCAGACTAGAAGCACAGTAGCCTATATCCAGCCTGGTAGAGACAGGGAAAAAAAAAAGAAATCACCACTCGTTGCCAGTAGGCTGTCTAGTTGACTCCAACAAGCGCTCCTCTCGCTTCACTGGTGCAAACTGGAGGACGCGCAGCTCAGAGCCGAGCGCTCAGTCTCAGGACCCGCAATCCCCTCAGCCAATCAGAGGTTACACAGGAGGGCTGGAGCTGCTGGTGGGTGGGGCAAAGTACAGCAGTGGTACACGGCCAACTACCTGTTCTCTTGCAGATGGACGACTCAACGGGCAATCACGGAGTACAAGTTGAAACACGAAGCTGTGTATTAGATGATGGTTAGATCAGTGGTACCAAAAGTGGGGTATGGGGACCCGTGAGAGTCTTTCACATGGTTCCCTTGGGTCCCACATGAAAAGAATAACACACTAATTTCCCCCAGCAGAGCCAGAGAAGGGATGCTAAGGATATTTTTCACAGACTTATTCCTTCTAGGTTTCTTTCTTACGAAGATCCCGAGGACAAAAAAAAAAACTTGCTGCACTTTTTCGGTGGATTATTATGGACCTGTCGTCTGTGGCATTGTGGAAGTTAGCAGCATCCCTGAAGAAAACCTATATCTAATCTGAGGCAAACTGTAAGCCTGTTGATCTACACACTGTTGCAACTGTAAGCATTGCGTTACATCAGATGAATTACTCTGTTGCGTTAAATGTGCGCCATTCTGAACTTGCAGGAGTCAGGCTGAGGCAATTCCCAATGATGAACAAGCGATATAGATTATAGTTTTCATGTAGCAACACACTGGGAAAAAAAATCTTGCCATAGGCCAAATCAATATATAACAACCCGCATTTTTTCTCTGTAGACATAACGAAAATCAAAGAGTTTCCGTCTAAATATTACCCCTGAGCGAAATGCGTCATTTGCACCAATACACACACAGGGACATATACTTAAACACAATATATTATAGCCTCTAAAATGTCAAGAACACGCGCTGGTCAGTAATTGGTTTCAGTTTAAGGTCACAACCAATAGTCCAGGCCTCCTTCCCGTACCTGTTACTGTCACAGATATATAATGAATTGATTTTGGCACTGAATAATTTCAGATTAAAATGTCACCGTTGCGCGTCAGTTTAAAACGGATCGTGCGTAATTATGAAAAAAAAAACAAAACAAACAAACAAAAAAAAACGTTTTATTCTGAGGGAAAATAAAGCATCCTCGCTTGTGTTTGTCTGTCGCAAAGTCCATATTGATAAAAGGTTAATAATGAGGTGGGTGGATTCTAACTTCTAGTCCGTCGGTAATCATTATAAGAAAAGGAGCTCCAAAGCATTTATTAGCTGTTATTCAGTGCATGCATTTCCCCTTATCTCCGTCTAATTCAGGCCGACGTCACATTGATGCTCCTCAATTCATTCCTCCTGACACGTCAGCCAATAAAACTAAGAAAACTATTCTTGCCACTGAAAAGGGATGAATATAAAGTCCCTCTGTAGCAGTCCTGCGCATATTGCACACTCTCATCAACCTCAGCGAAATCTCACTCTTCTCATTCACACAGAGCTGACACACACACTCACACACTCATACTCACTCACACACACACACACTCCTCCCATGCAGCCAGTTTTCCTGCCTCTCACCAGCACGTTCAGCCGCCATCACATCCTGTTGAGGGCAGGCCGATTTCAAAGTCACAAGGGTGACACCTAGCGTCCGCAGCTGCACCAATCTGTTCCTCAGTTTGTCCATTTACCCCCAGACGGTTCTCACCCCAATGAAAAACAACAGTGTGCCACAGGAATAACAATGAAACACCCTGGCAAATCAATTTCCTTTTTATACTAGAATAGAAGTCGTCAGTTTGACCACAATTAATTTGCTGTCCAAGGGGTGAATTAGAACTAAGCCATTTCCAATTCATTGTTAATCAATAAAGAATGATGGAACTGTATATGGAGAGAAAAATAAAGTCATTGTTGTAGTTGAAGTTCATGTTTTATACTTATTTGGCTTATTATTTAAGAAAAAATCTAATCAGAAGTTTGAGCTTTAATGTCAAATCCACTGCAGGTGAAGATTGGCATAAAACCTCTACAGTAAATAAATAAATGCTGTATTAAACACTTGATCGCCACCATCTATAAAAAATAATTGTGTGAAAAGTAAAATAAATAAAATAAAAATAAATAAATGAATGACTGAAGCTGCAACATCTCCAAATAGAGTCGGTGTTTAAATGCCTCAAATATTTGTTTTGTTTTTTCTTTTGGAAAATATTTTCTTCTCTCTTATACAATGCAATCACATCTTTACAAACAGGCAAGTATCAACAAAGCAACTCGTTTGTTCTTTCAAGAAATATTGCAGTCGCATAAGGAGCGCGCCAGAAAAATCTTTAAGCTCATAAATTCTTAATGTCAGCAAGTTAAACAACCGTAGGCGGTGGCAGGGGACGTTACTTTCCTCTGGGCTTTCTTATGGTCGTACGTATGACATAGTGCATTGTGCATTTTGTATTTTTATCAGTCTGACACAGTCTTACAGAGGCTTGCACTGTCTACTCAACTGGAAATTGAACAAGTACAAGTTCTCTGGGTTAAGAGTGTCAACTGAAATGCTGAACAGTAAAAAGTAGGGTGTCTATCTATCTATCTATCTATCTATCTATCTATCTATCTATCTATCTATCTATCTATGTATCTATCTATCTATCTATCTATCTATCTATCTATCTATCTATCTATCTATCTATCTATCTAGATGAATTAAGATTTATGATTTTTGTCATCACACTCTGTCATTTTCATCTGTTTATATGAATATTTTGGTTTATTTTCTGCAACGCTATGACTTTGCTCATGGCCACAGTTTGGAGTTGAGACTTCTGCATTTAACCCTACAATGTTAGGGTTATTCCACATCCTCAGGCCAACTATGGACTGAAAGTTTTTAGCCTAATTTGGAGTGCTGCTGAGTTTAATAAGGGCTAAGAGGGTTAAAAATGTTGCTGGTAGTTTTACCCCTGCAGTTCATTCTGGTAAAATAAATAAATAAATAAATAAATACAACAGCATTGCCTGGAGCAGCACGGTTGGTCATAAACTATAGTGCAGTAATTTAGTATTCGTTCTCTCTGTGAGCGGTGGCGTACTGTATTTCATTTATGAGCTACAACCTACCTCTATACACTTCCGGCTGTTGATGTTTCTTTGTGTCCTCTATTGATTTTCCCGCTATGTTTAAAATCCTTAAATTTTCCTTTGTAAGCGCTGGCACATTGACCGTTTTACATTAAAATATTGTAACCGCCATCACTTGGTTGTTGAATGACAGAGCAAAAACTCATTGTAAGAGCACACTCTGTTTATCTGCTGCTGATTCATTAAACCATGAAACCGTCAGTCGTTCCATTCCAGATTAGTGTCTGAATGACAACACTTTATAATCTATAGTTTCTCCATTTTATCACTGTTATATGCGTAAATGTGTCACTCATGTGGTTGACGTAAATATGCTGAATGTTCAAAGCGTATTATTTAGTTCCATATTTGAAAACTGACATTCATACATTCAAAGATCATTGTTGGTGTTCTACATTTTCTCTAATTCAAGCTATTTTCTAGAAAGGAGAAGTAAACAACAGCATAAAATGGCAAATTATTAGTCTGAACACACTCAATTATGAAAATATGTATGTTTTTCGTATTTATATTAGAGGAAAAGATCAAATTTAGGTTTTCTGGCAATGCAGATACAGACACATAGTATTGATCCCTAGGGGAAATTCACCCAAATACAGTATGATGACTATGTATTTATACCGTTTACTTAATAGATGTTTAACAGCACATTAAATGGTGATTCATTAAAGTAGGATGGTAGCATCGGAGCTACAAAAGCTTAACATTTACTGTAGCATCATTACATGTGTGCATTTAGCTCTTATCGAAGGTGCTGGTAGATAAACATGGAGTGTTTACTTAAAATGGAGGAACAAAGGGCATTACTGTGTAACATAAGGGGGAAAACATCCTGCAAAGATCATATATTATGATGAGTTGGTGTTGTTTATTTCACTGTAATTATCTCCATCAGGGAGGTTGTGTTTCATTGTCATTTGTCTGTCTGTTTCTTTGTTGTTCTATTAGTGTAGCATCTGCACTTTTGGATATATTATCCTGAAATGATGATGATAATGATGATTAAATGTCAAAGTCAAGAGAAAATCTCCAAATTCCTGTATTTTTAACATGATGTGAAACGATCGTGTCTTTGTCAAAACTCATCTGATTTGATGCTAATATTTTAAGTACGCGTATAAGATCTAACACCACAACAGGTAGCCTGGCCAGCCATCTGTCTTTCTCAGTAACCACTTTTACACAGAGATCCTGGAAAAAAGCAGGATGGTGATCCCATCTTGTTTCCACTATTGACTGATTTCCATAGCCAAGCCAAAGGTGTAACAGAGGTGAGACAGACTGGACTTGTACACAGCGGACCTGCTTTCTGGAATCAAAGGGGCAGTGACTCATTTTTAAATCCCCCCAGCGCCACAGAGACAGCGGACGCATATGGAGGCACTGGCATGGAATTCTGAGGTGGGCAGCTTCGTGCCCACTTTGTGCCACAGCTTCATGCCATGGTTGGTTGTTTTGTTTGGTTTAGTTTTATTGTAGATACTTATAATATATTTATTTATTCATTTTGTTAATTAGACAATTGTTGTAACTAGTCTGTACTGACTGCTTGTCAATATTGGATTTACATTAAGGATTGTCTTCTTTTGGGTAGAATGGGATTGTGGGAGGGACAAAAAGAAAAATGACAGAATGGAAGTCCTTTTTGTCACATTGCACATTCATACCTGTGAAATTGCTTTCAATAAAAAAAAAAAAAAAAAGAAAGAAAATGGCATGTAGCCGCAACACCAGTGGCACCGAACCATACCAGTGCCTCTATATGTGCCCACTGTCTCACCCGTGCTGGGGGTCACCGTCATCAAAATGTCACACCTTCTCTGCGGAACGAGAGGTGTTCCTTTTAAATAGCATTCCACAATCATGATCCCTCCTTTACCATGGCTCTGTCACTACCTCCAGTGGCGTTTCAGAGCTGCAGTAAAGTTGGGACCAAATGATCCCACCATTTCGTTAACACAGACATCGTTCCAGAATAAAGGCAAAATATTCCCGCAACAGAAGTGTTGCATGAAAGGGGCTAATGAGAAATCCGTCTGGAATCGCAGGGCTTCAATCCAAATATGAAGGCAGGACTAACAGGTGCCAAGTAAACCAATCACAGATAAGAATGTATCACAAATATAAGAATACAGTGTGTAATCTGTAATTCAGTCCTTATTTTTTGAATCAAGTAAACAACCAACAACAGTTGTAAAGAGATTTGCGGACTTGGAACTGACTTTGACTTACAAAACACCCGCCCCCTAGACATGTGATTGGTTCGGTATAGAATAGATTGTGCATATTTCACAGCGACTGGCCCAATTCCAGACTATTTTCTCAGTACTGAATACACTGAGAATTGGTTGGCTAGGCTCCACAACAGGTGGATCTTGTAGGGTTGAAGGTAGAGGTCAGAGAAGACAATTTAAAAAGAGATCTGGAATTCATTACCACTCTGTTTGATGAAATTAAATTAAGTTTAAGACACAAATAAGGAACTTAATTGGAACATCATATTTGTAGGGTGCATGGACATTTGTAGTGTATGTTTGACTTCAGTATTGTATTTTGTTCAAGAGATGTAGGCATGAACTGAGCATAATATGTGATTGATTATTCCAGGTATAGGTTATGCATCTAAGAGAATGTTTTATTTCTGTAGATGAGTGTATGTAAAGGTGGACTCTAGGAAAAGTAGCGCTGTACTGGAGTCTAATAACCAATGAACATTCTGTGAAAAAAAATCTTGAGATATAGTTATTTTAGCCAACACTATGCCATCAGATGTTGCTTTAGCTGTGGTATCGTTGGATCATTGTCTTCCAGAATGAAAAATAGAAATTTTGAATTCATATCAAATTGAATTTGCATGAACGATAGCATCGTTATGAAATGTATGTGATGATATGTTTATGGAAATATTGTTTTGTCTAGTTCAAGCTACTTACAAGTATGTGGCAAATTATTAGCCTGATCCCATTTGACCAACTGTCAATCAAGGTTATAATCGTTAACAAAAATGAATGAAATGACGAAAACTAAAAAACATTGAACATTGAAAAAACATTTTTGTTAACTGAAATAAATAAAAACTCTAATTAAAAGAAAAAAACGATAACTAACTGAAACTGTATTGTGTGCTTACAAAACTAACTAAAACATATAAAAATTATGGATACAATTCCCTTCGTTTTCGTCTTTGTCAATGTCGGACTGATAACAAATTGATTTATTTCGCTCCAGCAGTTTGAGCTGGTGACACCATATGACACTTCACAGTCCGTCATGTCTGGTCACTGGTGGTTTCCAGTCGTCTTCTGGTCCCCACTCTACCTGGAACATACAGACTAAAGCTGAGACAAAGCAGCACAGTCCTGTCTGGGATTTACTTTAGTGATGCATGGTTTCAGGTTTTTTTTTTTTTTTTTTTTTGCGCACTGTGTGTGCGCGTGAGTGACAGAAACAGAGTGGAGCTAAATGATAGCGTCAGTGTGGAACTAGCATCCAGGTAAAAACTGGAGAGTTTATCACCATGAAAAGGCCTTCTAAGCCCTTAACTGCACAGTTTAGAAGAGGAGAAAAGAGGAGGATGAAAACTAATCCAATTACAGAGGTATGGGACCTGTTATAATGTTAAAAAAACGTTTGATGTTACTAGCTACAGCTAGCTGAACTGAAATGAAGCAAAGTTGGCTAATAATGGAACTGGAGATGATTAAGATATGACATATCTGCTAAGGTGTGGTTTACTGATGATGAACTGGGTTATATATGTTTCTATCTGGTTTAACTGCTGGTTAGCTGGTTTATATATATGTTTCTATCTGGTTTACTGCTGGTTAGCTGGTTTATATATCTGTTTCTATCTGGTTTAACTGCTGGTTAACTGGTTTATATATGTTTCTATCTGGTTAAACTGCTGGTTAACTGGTTTATATATGTTTCTATCTGGTTAAACTGCTGGCTGCTTTGTGCATCTCCTCTCACGCTTTGCACATCTTCGCATTGTTTTCACATAAATTACACTGTGTATGGATCACACACACACACACACACACACCCAACCTGCTATAGGGAATTTATACATCATAATGTACATGTGTTTGTGTCTCTGCTCAGTCAATGAGCCGCCCTAACCTGACCCCCAAATAAAGTGTCCAGAGTAAGCCGCTGATTCACGCCTCACTAATTTCTTTGAATAGGATGGTGAGGAAGATAAAATATATGAAATAACTAATACTAAAACTAAACTAAACTAAACTAAAACTAAGCATTCAGAAAAAAACGATAACTAATAAAAACTAGCAAACCTGCTCTAAAAACTAATTAAAACTAACTGAATTAGAGAAAAAAAAGTCAAAACTAAATAAAACTAAACTACAATTAAAAATCCAAAACTATTATAACCTTGCTGTCAATCGAGATAGGTAATATTTTAGAAAAAACTACAGCTTACATAGTCACATTCCACTGTATATTTACCTCCAGTTTTGTTTTACATTATAGATACTTAAAGCACGCTTTGATATATCTGTAACAGCGTAAGTCCATTAAGGCCACAAAGAGGTTTATTCTCAGACATGAAGACAGACGGCAGAGCGAGACTGTTTAAGGTCATGGGAATTTCACAACCTTGCACGGGTTTTTGAGCATATTGTATCTGTGCTGAAAGCTCGAACCAGTAGTTGAAAGTACACAGGGAATGGCTGATTTCATTTCATGTCCTTTTTTTCTCTGCTGCCAAGGAATCGCACATGTCTCTAGTCTGTCCCTGCTGCTTGCTTGGAAAGGAATATCTAAGCTCCTCTGACAGATGCTGGCATTATCACCCCTATGTCCTGCCCAGCACTGGAACTTGGCCCATGCACAAATATGGACTTACAGGAGCTAGCACAAGACTGCAGAGACAGACAGCGACGCATTGATTCCGAATGGGCAAGATGGCAGTGCTTATTTTGGCTGAAGATGACGTTATTATTATGGTCCTCATCCATACAGCTTCTCAAAAAATTGATTCCTCCTGAGCACCCCTTGCCAGAGGCATAAAAAGGAAGGGGAACCGACAGGCTTAATCTATGGGCCTCTCGTCAATGACGTTACGCCCTCGACTCCATTCCACACTGTGCCTGTCCATGATACATCAATTAGTATCAACTCTCACCATCCATCTGTGGTTTTACAGAGTCCCCTGGGCGCACCAAGATGGCTCCAGTACAACTCTACAGAGAAATGGGCATTTTTTTCTGCTTTTCTCCCACTATTTTTTTGTTGTGCTGGTGGTTGTTGTTGTGCTACTTTAATTTAATCCTGTTTTTAATCCTAATTTCCCTAAAGCACTGGCCTGGGACCTCCATCTTGGCTGAGTTGAAGAAGAAGTGGGCACAGCGCGGCTTTGTGTCATTCAATCACTCTTAATACCTCTCAATGCTATTTCTTTTCCCTCCCTTCACTTCATTGTGATTTGGCAAGTGGAAGTAAATCATAAATATTTGTGCTTGTGCCCATGTTTTGTTTTTATTATCTGCAGAAGTGTTTCTGTAGGATAGAGCTTTAACTCTCAAGACCCACTTGTTGCATACACCTTACTTTGCAGAACACCAAAGAGCTTCTTTTGATTCGATATGGTCTTTCTGAACAGCTTCTATCGGGATTGATGAAATTAATGCTCTCACCGTACCTGAGATAAGCAGGAAATGGATGCAGATGGTCCTGTATGGAGAATGGATGTGGCCCTGGTTACATACAAATGCAAATGAGTCCAAGAATTGTTGAATGTGGCTGTTTGAAGTTGTATGGTTGGTGGGGTTCCTGATCATCAAACGCGGCAGTGATTTAATATGCAGTTTGTTGATGTTTAAACAATTAATAATTAGTAACCCAATGACCCATTTGCTTCTGAAATGAAACATGTTTAAGAGAAGCTTGTTCTATTTGTGCATAATTGGTTTAGCTATTTATGCTGTTAGATGGCAATTAACAGACTTTGTGTACAGTCCTCTCGTGTTTACAGCCAAACGTGTTCTCACTGTTTCTCTTTGAAAGCCTGTATGATAAATAACAGTTTAAACTCTAAATGGTTATTTATTAAAGTACTCTTTTCAAAGTGGAATTATGGTTTTAGAACAGTACCCATTAGCTTTATTCTCGGTTATTTAAAATACTACTTCTCTAGTTTTTCACTTAAAACTAGTGTGGTATAATAAAATTAAGTTTAAAAGAGAAATACAGACAGTTTTATGGGCTTCCTTTCCCTGCCAAATAAATGTAGGCTCCCATCTGAGCAGGATGGGAGATAATGAAATATCTTTTTGGAGAGGCTCTAGAAGATATCACAGGCACAAATGATCACAACTATTTAGACATTTAAAAATATATTCACAAATCTATAATTTAGGATTTACCAGGAACATTTTGTTCTGCTATTGAATTCTGTCCCCTGCCTAGAGGCTCAGTGTAAAACATAGGATGTGCTTTATTCAGTATTTGATATTTGCCATTTACTGGAGTATTTCTCCCAAATGAACAATATCTCTTTTAACACATTTCATTTTTACCCTGGAAAAAAAAAATATTGACCTCTGCACAACATCCTTTTAAACATTCTTGAATGAGAAATCGAACATTGTACAGTAGCTTTCAACGCTTAAGGCAAAGTATTCCAGTAAAGAATATTTTTTTTAGTCAAGGTTTTTTGGACCAAGTCTGCAGTATTGATTATAGATTTTGGAGCTCCATGTTTTTGAACACTTATATTTAACATTCCTTCTCCATTTCCCTAGCATGAAGCACAATAGGTGTAATCACAAGCATAACACTATGCTGGAGATTTCAGTTTGATCTGATTACCCTACTCTGAAAAATCAATTGTCCTTGTTAGGAGGCCTGTAATGTTAAAGAAACAAAAAAGGAAAAAACAAACAAAAAAAACAAAACAGCCCAAACAATACTGAGACTCTGAATAGACAATAGACAGGATCTATGAACACACAAGTTTCTGTTCACCTGGCGTATGGTCAATTAGCTTTGTGTTGGTGTGTTTATTCAGTGTCAGCTCTGATTAATAGGCACAACATGGTGGATAGAACACCTGAAAATGTAGTATGGTGCCTGGGTGGGACATTGTTGCCATCTGATACCATCTCCAGAACACAGTGCTTATCTCGTCACCCCCTTGGGGGTGTTTACAGCTGTTTTCTAGTCAAGACAAATTAGCACGGCTGTGTACCTCTTTCACCCCCTCAGAGTGAGGCGGTGAGTGGAGACATTATGGTCACTACCTCTCAATGCGCTTGTGGATTAGTGCATTCATGGTCATGTTGAAGAATATTTGATAACATTTGTCAGTTTTAAATAAATGTGTTTGTTGAATGTTATTACTTCTGGTCAAAAGCAGGGAAAAACATATTGTTGGTGATTTATCCTTTCTATAATCTGTCTATCTAATCTTATATCCAAATTTATTTTGAGTGGCTCTGGCTGGTTTAGCTGTGGTAATACTCTAAATCCTGACTAGCCTGACCAGGCTGTGAGCTGTAGAACGAGGAAATGAGGTTATGTTCACAGAGGATAACGTCCCTCAGCACAACACGCATCACCTATCATACTTCTGTCTGTTTTTTAGACACAGTGAAAACCAGTTACCAACAGTTTTACTCAGGAAAAAATCGAAAATAAAAGGTTAGATAGTCGCACCATAAACAAATATTCACTTCTCTACAGTGAAAAATTAGGTTTTCTTGTGCAAATGGCATTTATACTGACCATCACAGTGTTGTTAGCAAACTCCAGGCGGTAAAGCACAGCCACCCCTGCGGGCACCCATATGTTGCCTACATGATAGATGCAGTCGCATTGGGGGTTCATGTTTATTGCTTTTCATAATGTGCCACCAGTGCCTTCATGGTAATGAGGACTTTGCCCTATGATTGTGCCAGTTTAAAATGCTACACTTCATCACCTTAATACTGGGCTTCAACAACATCTGATGGCATAGTGTCAACCTCCATAAGGCTGGCCACAAATTAGTAGACCTTGTTATTCCAACATTAGCCTGTCAACACCTCATCTTAATTTCACCACTGAACCACATCTGAACCATATAAATAGAGACCTTGAATGCAATGGCTGATTGTGTAGAGGGAAGATAGGAGGTGAGAGTGTGTGTGGGTGTAAGCACACAGGCGTATTTATGTCTATGCCACTATGTATGGATGTGAGTGTGCGTGTCAGCATGTGTCGAAAAGGCATTCTCCTCCTCAGAAAGATGTGAATTCTAAAAAACAGACACAGCGATAGAAATAGAGAGAGAGGGAGAGAGAGAGAGAGAGAGAGAGAGAGAGAGAGAGAGAGAGAGAGAGATGGCAAGAGAGCAACAGAGAGAAAAAATAATCTCATGCTATGTTATCCCTGCAAAACCTGACAAACCACCCCCGAGACTGATCTGGCTTAGCATTCAGTGTGGTTAGGGGCTTGTTTGTGCTCCTATGATTGGAGCAGGCTGGCTAAGTTGGCCTCATAACAGTCCAGTCACAGTGGAGCCTCAGTGGAGTCACGCTGCCTGGGGATGGCAGGCCTGTCTCTATCTGGCCACAGATATCAATAAAGGCAGCAGTGCAGTCTACTGGGAGGCTGGACAGTCCAAATTTTCTTCCCTGAAGGAGGGTTATTAATTGTCTATGTTGTATGTGGTCTGCTTGCACAACGTGATTTTTTTTTTGTTGGACATTCTGAATTCCAGGCATGTATCCCAGAATGCAATTAGTCCACCGCCATTAGATCAAGCGACACATGTCTTCTCGCCTTGTGCCTGGTCTGGAATTACGTAGAGGGGAGGGAGAAAAAAAAAGAAATTAGTATGGAAATTAGCTGTCTTCAAAGCCTTTGGCGTTAAAGGTGGTGTAAGGTGCTACAGGAAGGTGGCAGTTCCCTTTGCAGATATCTGAGTAAAAGAAAATGCAGGGATACAGGAGGATTGATTAACTTGGGAGACTCACATCCCTCTGTGCAATGTGGGATTAAGGAAATGGCACATGAAAGGCATATCATGCTGTTTAGTATATAGTAATTGTGCATCCGCTCCAGAGTGGTCTGGGTTGAGCAGATTGTATTTTAACATTGCACACAGATTTTTGATCCATAGAGAGTTGGAGGTCCTTAACATTTTAAAATAAACACATTGGAGTGTAATCTTTACCCTATAGTCCAATGGAAGCAAGCTCAAGCCAGAGTGGTAGGTCTGGCTTTCCTTCTGATCCTTTCATCACTTCCTCTAGGCAACAGCACAAGGGAAGATGACACATGTTGATGCTCTGCTGCTCTGAAATGGTAAGCCTGCTTTTTTAAAGATGCCACCAGTATTACAGGAAATATGTATATTTAATGACAAATTCAATACAGCTAAATCACTGATGAGAAAACATCAAAATACGGTTTTTGTTTTTGAGTTACTGCATATGAGGTAAGAGCAGACCTGGATGGCTGCATCCTCCAACTCAATGTCCACGGCAGATGGGATACTTTTACCTTCTACACACACCTGACATAGAAGTACGTGTAAAATAAGATATTATTGTAATTAATTAATTATCATGTTAAGAAGATATTATCACATTTATTGATCATTGTATTTGTAGTAAATATTTAAAGTGCATATAAATATTAGAGTTTATATTAAAAATGGTTGATTATGCAAATCTGATTGTGTTTGAGGTGACTAAAAAACTGTATGTGAATGGTTGGATGGACGTTTTGTGTTACTGTAAAACTATACAGAAAAAAGTGTGTTAACAAAGCAAAGGAAGCGGATTTAATTTAAGTATTAGTTTGTGAAAAGGGGTGGGAGTCTATAAATTATACTTCTTCCCCCTCCTTTTCGAGCTCAGAAAAATTTAGTTTGACCATGTTGTATGGTTCTTTGTTATCTGAGGATTCTATGTGCTCGAAATAAAACTACACTACTACTACTACTACTACTACTACTACTACTACTACTGAGGTCTGGTTGGTCTATATAAGCCAAGTAGTTTCAAAATAGGTTAGCCAAAAATTAGGATTAGTGAGCACCTTGGCAGTTTTACCAAATGAAAAATACAAGAAATGACACAAAATTCCAAGCAGAAATGAAATTAAGTGAAGTTATTTGACCTATATACTTATAATTAAAAGGACTTCGTATGTTTGCTACTCTGAAAAATGCATTATCATTTAAAAATGTGCAAATAGTATCAGACTTAAGGTTTATTATGGCTTGAATATTTAGCTGCAGCATGGTATCACTCTTCTATACTGTAAAAAACAAAAATACATGTTACTATAGAAAGATAGTTTTCGTCTCAAAGCCACAGTGTTTCATTTTATAATTACCTTCCAGCACATTGTAATTCAAGTGGTGTGAGAGGAAACATAAATACTACCCATTTCTTTGGGTGGGCATCTAATCACAGGTGTTTTCAGAGCTTTAAGTACATGATAGACAGCTGTAATTACCAATTGCAAATTCCATGAGATGAGCTTGGGAAAGTGGCTTTTCTTTTCCACAGCAGCGTGAAATAGCATCAGGTCAATAATATATTTTTTTTAATATATATTTAGCCTCATGATATGAACCAAAATAGAGCTGCTGGTGTTTTTTTTTCCTCTGGTTTCAGCTCTTTCCTATTTAACTGAGGAATATAAATATGCAGGACAACAATGTAAGGATGATCCATATTATGTTCTTATTACAACGACTAATGGAACTATGACAGAAAAACTGCAGATTGACACATCTTCCATCAGCTTTTTGTCCACTCGTAACACCTGAGGCATTTGAATAAACAACCACTGCTGTTTTTTCAGGTGAAACCGACTTTTGTTGATGAGCTTTTTGTCATTTAAAAGCTGTGGCTCAGGAGATAGAGCCGGTTGTCCACAGACCAGAAGTTTGGCTATTCAATTCCTGGTTCCTGCCCATATGTTTCAGTGTCTGTGGATATTGAATAGGAAGTTGTGTGTGCAAATGGGTGAATGAGTACAAAGCCATTTAGGTGCCAGAAAGGGAAAAAAAAAACCTGCAAGATATAATGTATGCCATTTTCTTTACTACTCGTGGATTAGTTTTCATTTTACCAGCCTTTCCAAGAGGGCAAATGAGGTCACTGAGTGTAATTGCAAGGTAAACAATTTTATTCAAATCAAGGTTATAGTTTCTTTCTCATTCGGTTTCTATATAGTTACATGTATTTCTTGAATTTCTTTTATGCCAAGCAAGCTAAAATAATGCTTTGCTGAGTACTTATGTCTAAATATTTAAGATAATTGCACTCTGTGGCTTCTTCTGGCTTCATTATCTCTCTTACTATACAGTGGGGCGGTGTTGCTTATTTTGGCAAGAGGCAATCTGGCCCTGAGGCTATGGGGATTCCTTTCCCCCATGTGTCAGCTAATGTTTACCGAGGCCTGAGGACTGAGGATGGATCACAGGATTTCATAATCCACTGCCCATACAGTGGAGCAAGGGCAAAAAAATAATTTTCTTTGTGTCAACAGTTGTTTCATTCATGGGTAATTTCCCCATAGCTAGCCTTATGCTGCAGGAGAGATAGATAAAGAGAGAGAGAAAGTAAGAGATTGCTGGAGAGATGTCCACACTCAAGTGCTTCGCTTCCCTGGAAACAGCCTCATGATTTTCTTGTAAAGCCTCACTATTTGTATTCCACCTGAGCTGTTCCCTTTCATTCATGTGTTTTGACCAAGCATGTATCTGAGTTTATGAGTCCTATATAAGTCAAGAGATGCAGATGATGTCAGCAATTCTTTAAAGGGGGGGGGGGGGGGGTTGCAGCATCTCTGGAATCGCTACTCAACACTTTTTTCTTGCTCCCTGGGCATTGGATATTTTCCAAGATGTAGTTCAGGATCAATGCACTGAAGTGAATTCTGAATGGCAGCAGTGTAGGTAAAACCCACTCAGTCCACAGCACAGGGTGTGTAAATCTGAATTTCAGAAATGTGATATGTCACATTGCATAGAACCAGCGTTTGCTCTTCTTTTTTACTTTCTGACTCTTGTGTTCAATGACCCAAGTCCTGTAAAGGGACAGTTTTGACTACCTATACTGAAAATTATACTCCCCCTAGAGGGCACAAACAGCTTCTTCTAGGCTTCCTGCAGCCACACTGTTAAACTTCCCCATCAATATGTGTTTTTACTACTGTCAGCGCTGCGGCCCGGTCCTCCTGTGCTGTGTCCCTCAGAGTTCACAAAAGCTGAACAATCCCTCACTGTTTGTGGGTGAGCCATCACGGGCCTTTTCAGACCTCAGGATGTACATTCAACGCATACTCGTGTACTTCGCTCTCCTTGGCTCTTGACTGATATCTGGGCTGCACAGGACTGCAAAAGCAGGATCATCTTAAGGTGGATAAAAAACGACTTTCACTATCATAACCCCGTGGATTAGCTGGTGCCTTCACTATGCTGATATGAAAGCGCACTGCATTGCAGACGCAGTATATGAGCATTGCAGACACAGAATGTAAGTCAAAGGTGCATTGTTGGCATTGAATCAGTTTAAATAGATGATTCTCTCACTGTTTACTTAGTTAACTCTCATGTTGGCAGAGAAGTGCATTTATTAGTTTGTATAATATAAAATAACACAGAAGTCTAAAAGAGGTATAATGCAGTGAATCTGCATTTAATACATGAATAATAGTAACAATTCAACATTAACCAGGAAGCAGAAACACCACTGACATGTTTAATCGGTTCTGATCATTTGACTGCTTGTGGCTACAATGCTTGATATGTTTAGCATATGTAATGTGCATAAAAATGAAGAACTGGGAAAAACTGCCCACACTGGCTTCCCACTTATAATTCTGACATTGGTGATTTCCTACATTTATGATATATCTCACTTGCTAGAATGAAATATCAACAAGTCTGCATTTTTCAAACCTGAGAGCCATTCAGTGGCACTAAAACAATATTAACAATAAGCAGGGGATTCATTTACTGTGAAATGAGATATATAGCAATAGATTCATATATCCTCTTTGACTAAATTAATTCAGTTACATTTAATAATTATTACATGGAATAATTCAGGTTACATTTCTATTTGTACTTTGTTATTGGGTTATATCAATAGAGCCCTAGACAGCTGTGTGCCATTTTTTGACCACAGCTTAAATGTAGTGATAAAGCCACTATAGCTCTGAGTCTGCCACTGTGTGATGTTTTACCATTCCAGAGGAAGTGCTGATGAAGTCTGTGGCCACTGGGAGGCAGAGGGTCATGTCACTGTACTACAGTTAAAGTACAAACAGGAAAGTGACTCAGCATGGGCTTTTATTTCCAGCTTTGAAGTAAATGTTTTAAAGGTGACCAGATGAGGTACTCCATCTGGACCTCATTAGGCTTAAGTTCACGTTCATGTCACTTACAGGTTGACATTATAGTGGGCTATAGATACAGAAATAGATATAGATATATATATATATAGATATGTAAAAATAAATATGTAGCATTGTATCTGCTTCAAGCTTCAGGACATAGATGTGAAATATAGACTATCTGACAGTCTTATAAGCCCTTTTCATGAGAACAAATTCATTGATTTAACTTCTTGGTTCTCATGTGTTTCATTAACTTTCACAAGAGAATGATTGATTTCAGCAGTGTGAGATCTAATTCAGCTGGGGGCATTGTATAAATTGAATTCAGGTCTCAGGTTGATGGGCTCTTAGAGGTAAGTATTTTTGCATCGGTTGTTGGTATGTGTGTGTGCACAAAGAGGTTTATACATGTCATAGTAAATAGACATCATGTCTGCACATGATGGGTTCATGTAACACTTTGTTTTTCTACCAATCTGAGGTGGGGGTGACATGTAGCTGATTTCATCTCTAGCTCAGACTTGTGGTGTACATCACCAGTAAAAAGATGGGATTTCTGAAATTATAAAGGAAACTGAAAGTCCAATGAATCATGAAATCAGTAGATAATGAACAAATTACTCAGCCCTCTGACCATTTTGACACAAAATCATCGACAGTAGCTCGTTTGTGTGTTTAAACAAAAAGACAGTGATGCCATTGACCAGGACAGAGGCTGCCCCATCTAAGCTCACAACCCCTCAGTGTTAGATAAGGTAGTAATAAGATATAGTCAAAGCCTGCCAGCTAATCTGATATTTCACCTCTGTGAGAGATAGGAAAGATATAAAAACGTATTAGGAGTGGGCACTAAGAGGATTAGAGTATGGAAACGGATGTGTGCCAGAGTTTTAATCCACTCATGCTTAACCCTTTCAAGCTGCCCAACACACAAACAATGATTATTTAGACTCGCTTTCAATGGAGCAGTTGCTCTTGTTTCAGACCAGTAAGTTCTTTTTTGCACACACACAATGTTCACACACCTCCCTCCCCCTCTCATTTAATTTGGTTTTGTCTGGAAAAAAAAGGTGAGCAGTGGACTGACAGAGCTCAGGTTTGATTAAGATTCTCTGTCCTGTGACAACACAGCATGGGCCTGTGTCTCCAGTGAATTACTCTGGATTGAAGATTGACATTTGATGGTTGATTTAGCAGCTGTGTATATGTGCTTGTGTGTATGTTCATTTGTATGTGCATTCGTTCAGGATCCCATCTGTGTATGTTTAGCTGTGTGTGTTTTATATTTCACATATTTCTGCATCCACAGACGTCCTTTACTGCGTGTACACCCAGCACTTCGTGGCTTAGTGCAAAATAATTTCACATAGCCACACTTCGGGGACACAAGACGTATAACCGGATTGCAGAGGGCAATTAATCTTCCTTCCACTTCCAGACGGCAGCTTTAATTTCGGGGTGGGCTGATCATAACCAGAGTGCTGTGTGAAAGGTGAAAAAACACGCATTTGACCTTTTGACATATGTTAAAGCTGATATTATTTTCAGCGGGGCAGTAGCATTGAGAAGCCTTCCAGGAGGGATCGTTGCAGTCAAAATGAAGACATCACTCTGGGAGAGACAGCTGTTACATGGGATATGAGCAGTCAAGCCTGAGAGAACAGTCCTGTTCTGTCATCCAGGTCTGCCCTGAAGGGTGGGCGTGCAGAAACCAACCAATCGTCGTTCTCTATTGAGACGTGACCCTTGTGACTGCAAGCGAGCTCGGAAGAAATACGTGTATGTAACCTTACAGAAGGGCATGACCATTAATAAATCATAGTCTGTGGTGGGTGCCAGAGACGGGGGGAAATAACAGGTGTCAATCTTCATTACATGTGATCTGCTGCCTTTCTAAATTCCAAATTATTTCCCAATTAAGAAGAAAAATGAAGGCAAGGATGCTCTTCCAATTTGACATCCTAATTAATTACTTCCTTCTCTTGAAGAATTGACTCATACTTCATGTCACCTTGGAGCCCTAGTGTGTTTTGCATTGCAAAAGTAGTCAAGAGAGTTCACTGTAAAAATAAAGGTTTGAATATTGCAAGAGCTTAACATGTATTGAAAAAACCATAATAACATAACGTAGGCTCTTTGTTTTACAATTCTAGTTTGTTTTTAAATGTGTGTATCAGTCTCCTAAATGTACATGTCATGGTGCAATGCAAAATACATCAGAAGTTTACAGAAAACACATTGCTTCTGAATATGCCACAGAGGCATTAAACTCCAACAACCATGATAGCAGAACTCACTGAAGACATAATTGGCTATGCTGTGAAATGGGCTCGAGTTTTATTATCAAATCAGATGTGGTGAATTAAAGCACTGTCTTTCATCCTGTCCTCTCATTTGTTATTTAGTTCCTTCATGCCATCCCTCCGGCAATCCAATCCCAGATTGTAACAAGCAATTTCATTCTTACAATCAATTACAGGTTGATTGTGAATGGTTTACTATGAGGAGAAAAATGTGAAAAAGATTGGAAATATGATTCTACGAAGTGTGCCAATACAAAAACTATGCCCTTGTGTTTTTCACTCATACCTATCTCATGTGAATACAACACACACATTGCATCCATACACAACACCAGGAATCTAAACTTCTTTATAGGCAGCACAACAGATTTTTGCATAATTTAATGTTTTAGTGTAACTAGTGTCCTTGTGAATAGCAGAGTGCCATAATAGTTTTTCAGCGTTACAGATGGCTTGATAAAAACCATCTGAAAAAACTTCTCTCATAGTCACGTCTGCAACATGACACGTTGTGGGGAACATCAAGCATCATTACAGCACTTGGCTCCCTCCGTGTACACCAGTACATCAGTCGGAGTGTCTTCTGCATTTGAAATTAATGTCATTCTAGCTTACAGCCAACGCCCTCCTTTGGTGCATTTTTTACACTTGCCAGGGTGATTACACATGTGATGCACTGAATCTGGGTTGCCCAGAAAGCACCAGTGCTAGATAGTCTGAGACTCAAAATCCTTTGCTCCTTTTGCCTTCTGGCTCCCTTGGCTCACCCAGTATTTTAGTTAGTTTTGAGGATTACCACTAAAGAAATATGTGTTCACCAGTAGTGCGTCCGTGTGTGTGCAAATTCAACTTATAGAGCGACTATGCATTTACAAGACTCTGAACTGCTGGGTTCTTTCTATAGCATGAATGGGAGGCTGTATTTCCCGTTTCACTGCTAAATATGACATTTGAAAGTTAAATTGTTCACATAACCTTGTAGAATTGACTGCAGAGCTTCTTGTACAGTGAACACTCTAAGCTGCAGCACTTCTCAGTCTTCCCGTGTCCCTGACTCAACTGCTTAGCAAATTGTCAGACAACCTACAAAGAGAATTATGGGCCCTGAGGGGTCTTGGGGAAATTGCACCACTGGCAGTTTTATCTGGGGGAGCTGCAGGGCCTAGACAATGCTCCACTTAAGTATGATGACAGACTAGAGGGGATGTACCCAGGCCCTTTCTATAAACTTCATAAAACCCTCACAGCTGAAAACTAGAACTCCTGGCATTCCTTGCTGAAGTTGTCGCCGTAGGGCAAAAGTCAAGCACCATAAATTTAGCTTATGTGCCAACTTGAAGACAGAAAACATATAATATTTCTGGATGTGTTCCATTAGTAAAGTAAATTGTAAGTATTTTGCCGGTCTATAGAACAGAAATAGTTCTCCATTCATTTGAATTGTGACAAACAACTCACTTGACAGCCTTCATGAATCCTGCATGGAAATCATCTATCATAAGAACTGGCTCTTAGTTGAAAACAAATCAAACTACAAACCCAGACAGCTGACTTACGGTCACAGGCTACAGCCAGCAGGTTGGTGTGCATTTGCCTTTGGTATGTTTACATGTAGTCTGCTGCAGGGGGATCATAACAGAGGAAGATAGTCCTCTAAATGCATGCACAACACATTTGGGGGAGCACATTCGCTTTGAAGTGGTTATTAATACACAGACAGAAAATTCCTGCAGGGATCAAGACGAGACACCAGAAAGACACAGTAGCTCAGTGTTGCTGCTTCATACAGGAATCTCATTTTTCTTCCATTGCTAGATTAACATGTTACAAAGCAGGAAGAAAAAAAAAACACAGATATGAGCAGGTTTTCAAGGTGTATATTTTCCAGTTTGTGATGACGTTCCTTATATTTCATGTTTGCAATGAAACTCTGCCTCCAGCTCCTCCTAAATAAATTTTCTTCTTATTTCCGCAACGTGCCCTCGGTGTGTCTTCTGTGCAATGTATGGAGAAGTTTCTCATTAAACACAGTAATGAACAGGCGTATCAGCAGCGGGTGAGGTGTTTTATCAATAGTAGCAGTAGCAAAGTGAACCAAGCTGCACAGCCTCAATCTTGACACTCAGCAGAGAGCCAAATAGGTGAACATTGGACTTTCCCCTTATTTCAATACTCAGAGTGAGAGAGATAAACAACAGAATGAGGCTGACTGTGTATGTGGTACTAGCGGAGCCTCTTGCTGCCTGACCAGTCCATGGTGATGAATAATGAATGAGCAGGACAGAAGCAGTTACCATTTGGAGACAGTTTCCTGATGAATGATTACTGGCTCCATTGGGTCTGTATTAGCATAGGAGATGAAAATGTCGAGAGGAAGACACATGGTTGTTACAGTAGTGGAGGCTGTAATACTTTTGACTGCTGAGCAGGCAACTCTTCTAATGTTATAATCAACTAGCATGGTCACCCATAAGAGACCACACATAAAACAGAATAACTGAAGATGGGTGAGGGGTGCATGAGGTGACATTTCAAATGAGATGTATTTATCTGTTATGCTATTAAATGGGTTGTCTGCTCCAGCAGAAATTCCGATTTATGCTCGTACCATTCAGTACAGCTGTTCCTTTAATAACCACATTCATTACTGGACGACATTTATTAACAAAGCAGAAAAAAATCTCTGCAACCAAAGTAAGGGAATTTAGTGAGGAAATACACATCAGCCCACCAGAATAATGAGGTTAAAGATAATGATCACTTTTGCTAAAAATGAAACAAAATGAGTTGATTTGTCCCTTCTGCAGATAGATAAAACCTGACTGCCATGTATTTTACTGTACCAGCCATGTTACTGTGTAGCAATGTCTGCCAGTGCTGAAGTGAGAGAGATAAGGATTTCATGGTCACTGCGTCTCCTCACAAGGTGGTTTTGGGGATGTAAGGGAGGGTGAGGCTTCACTCTGGCCCTGCAGACTGAGATGAAGTGTCCCTGTCAATGTCAGAAGTCTGTTTACACCTCGTAGAAGCCACCTATGCCACCACTTCTCGCCTCACCATGCAGAATCTGGCCCAGTTTGATCAGCTTTTTGAGTCGACTTAATCTTGTCAGGGCTGACAATGAAGGCTGATCTCCTCTGTTCTTCTTAGCAGCGGAATCAGCCTACAGCTCCCCCTATTCAAACAGGGACTAAGATTCCCACAGAATCCATAATCATTTCTACGAGGGATTTTTGGATGTATCAAACATCCTCAAGTAAAAGCATCTGCATTCATCCCTATCATAAGCTGGCCTGGCTGAATACAAAATGGCCATTCTAAATTCTGAAGGCTCCCTTTTAAAAGTGGCTTAGAAATGCATAGGGGGTAGAAGTCATATTCTTTTGTCAGTTGTTGAAAAGAGATGAGGAGACAAGTGTATTTTAGTACTCTCAGGGTTAGATATAGCAAAGAAAAAGCCAGAAAAGAGTGGAAGAGCAGAAGAGAGTAAGAGAGAGAGAAGGTGGGAGCCATCATTACCACAAGGCTACTTAAAATCCTCCATTGAGGGCACTTAATAGAACCATTTGTAATAGAGGCTTCCTTTCACCGCACACCATGTCGACAAAGTAAGAAGGCATTTGACATGTGGGTGGATGTGTTTAGAAAAGCAGCGGCTGTTCTGTCACCCAGATGTTTGGCCTCTTAAGGAACATTAAAGCCATTGCACAAGGTGAGCTTATGCTGCTCCTGTAAGGTGACAGATGCAGTTTAGGGACAAATCTCTGGTTATTCATTTATTTATTTATTTAGTTAACCAAGTCCATTTCTAAGCTAATGATAACTGAGCCATTCAAGAACTCAGGAGCAAGCATGCAAGCAACCATGACCTTATAAACAGATTTAGATTTTCATTTCAGGCCAAATTCACTGTCCATATTGAATCAAATGAAGGCTATAATGTAAGGAAATGTATAACCATAATGTTATATGATCAATCTATATTTGTGGTGGGACTTGATTAAAAAAATTAATCTAATTAATTAGTGACATTGTAATTAATTAACCCTTTCATGCATAGTGGTCACTACAGTGGACTGTTATTCAAAGCTCTTCTCTTGTATATTTATGGATTTTTATTTATTTATTTTTTTTAGTTCCATATCAGCCGACACAGTGGACACTTATGCATCATCCCATCCACTGTAATTCATACCATTACTGTAACTTTGCTGTTCTAGATAAACCGGATCTGCAGTAACATGTTTGAGTGTTGAAGGGGTGGGATTAAATAAATTAGACTTCCTCCCACTCCTTTTCGAATGTGCAAATGAAGTCATGTATATGTATGTTTTGTTGTTGTTTTTTTGTTTTCTTCCATGACCTCTTACTACCTGTTTTATTTCTAAACACTAAGAATGATTACTTTGTCTTGTTGCATATTCGAAATAAACTAAACTAAAAAAAAAAAAAATCAATTGCTTACTATTATTACTGCAATTAACTGTTTGTTTGTTTGTTTGTTTGTTTTATATATATATATATATTTTTTTTTTTTTTTGCATATTATTTCCATGAAGTGAGTAATAACTAGTATTAGAGTATGTTAAAATGTGAGAAAACAGCAGATTAGCAGCATTAAAAAGGTTTTTATTTCATTGTTTTCACATGATATATCAGTAAATCCATGTTTCTTTGCTTCAAAAATTAAACACATGGTGTCAAGCTGACATTTTTGGAACTCCATGAAAAACAGGTTCATAAGAAAATTTTTAATCGCATTGTTTTTTTCATGCCTTTAGAGGAATAAAAACACTCAGGAAATAAATGTTGGTTAAGGTTCTCATAATTCATGCATGAAAGGGTTAATTGTAATTTATTGTATTTTAATCCCATATCAATATTTGACAACAGATGCAACATTTTCCAATTCAAACAGTAGATGACTAAATCAATAAATACTAATACACAAATACTTATAATACTAATACAATCAAATCCTGTTTATTACTTTATATAATGTACTAAACACGTTTGGTTTGTAAATAAACAGCACTTTCAAGACATTTCAGAAGAGTAGTGAAGTGATAAATAAACATCCTTGGCCAAAAATAAACAGACCAACAGTTAAAGTGCCCTACCATCTAAAATGATAAAGAACAGAAAAACAAAAATGACTTAGCTGTCCTCAGTCCCTCTTTCCTTTTTACTTGCTTTTCAGTGTCATAAAGCTGCTAGAAATTAATTAATCAAAATTATCGCGTTATAAGTCCCAGCCCTGACATATAGTCGCGGAAAAAATTAGTAGGCCGCCCTTGTTTTCTTCAATTTCTTGTTTATTTTAGTGCCTGGTACAACTAAAGGTAAATTTGTTTAGACAAATGTAATTATAACAACAAAAATAGCTCATAAAACCTTAATTTAAGAGCTGATATTATTACAAAAAAAACAAAAAATCCATGTTTATTTTGATAATAACCAAAATCACTTCAGTTCTTACATCAATAGCTGTGGTATTGTACTGACAAAAACAATACTTTTAGACATTCCATGTTTTCTTCTCTGTCTGTTTTAGTCACATGATACACAAGTTAGTTCTTGATTGCATAACCATTGCTTTTGATGACTTTTGATGGTCTAAAAAAATTTTCCGTGACTGTATGTATATAATTTTGGGACAAAAGTGTATTTAGTGATTTAACTGCCTTTGTACTCAACATGTCTATTTTATTCAGACAATGTAAGATTTACTGCAGTAATCCTCATATTTTCTACATCAGGTTCCATTCAAACATTTCTGCCTGTTTGGCAACCCCAACCCTTGATGTTACATATTACACCAACTTTAGCCTGTAAAATCCATTTAGTTGTGATTTTTCCATGTGTTTTTAATCCTGTGCGCATATTTACTGTATTTCGTTGTACTTTTATAAATAGACAGAAAAATAAATATGTATGCTAAGCTGCAAAAACAGCACAGCAAAAGGTGGCCTAGGGCTTCTGCATAGTACTGTATATGTTAAAGTAATTATGCAGCCTACGTTACTTTTCTATTAAAAAGAATAAAAAATGTGTTAAGATATCTGGTGGCATTTATATTGAAGAGAATATTTGATTAAATTGCATCATGTGGGATAAGATGCAAGGATTAAATCAACTCTAGATTTATAAGTAAAGACATGAGTAGTGTTGTTTTTGGTAACGAATAAGGCAACTACATATTTATTTAAATTTTATGTTTGCGGTACTTGAATCAAACTTAATCGGATTTGTAGCTGACTCTGGAAACTATCTATATATTTAAAGCCAGGTAGCTTCTGTGTGTGTGTGTGTGTGTGTGTGTGTGTGTGTGTCTTGGGATTCACACAAAATCTGGAAGGAGCTGACCGCTGCAGTTTGGCACACTTCCGTAGTTTTGGTCAAGGAAAACAGTCGCGAAAATAGCAAGTTGATAGGACCAATATTTTGGGAGATATTAGTAATTTTGGAATACAGTAGCCTTACAATCACATTGCTATGCCCAGAACGCTTTGGTGGTGACTGCTGGACAAATGAGGTAAAGCACGCAGGAATACACAACAGCATAAAAACTACAGCATGTAGAACCTGTGGATACCCATGGGTTAGCACGCTAGCTCCCAATTAATAGAAACTAAAACATTTATGTAGTTTTTTTCAGATAAGTTGAAAAATTGTGTATCCATAGGTTAAATAGAATTTGGACCAGAAACTGTGAAAAACAACTCTTCACATACTCGAAATAGGTCTAATTTTACCTCCACTCAGGGCTGATGAGTCACACTCAGGAGCGTGACAGTTTTAATAGATATATCTTAGATACTGCAGTCTAAGGTTCCGCAGTTCAATTCCCACGGAAACATGTGCCCAAATGTATGTCACTTATCTTTGGTACAAGTATGAGCACAGTTCTAGTACACAGTCAGTATGTTACAGCAATTATTTTCTAATTATTCGTACAATGATTTTTCCTGAATTGTGAAGGAAAGTGAGTAACGATCAAAGGAATGAAACCTCTTTTTCAACAGGTATGATTCAGTCTCCTTAGGCCTGGCTTTTGTGAATGTTCAGACTGCAAGTGAGTTTTATTTTTTTTTCTAACTATAAAGTGAGCACACAATGGTCTGTCTATTATAATCAAGGAAATCAACTATACTGTATTCATCTGATTTCTTCTCATACAGTTTCATTTTTAAAAGGTAACTTTAACTCAGATAAGCAGGTATCATTCATTCATTCATTCATTATCTGAATTTGCTTTATCCTCACTAGGGTCACAGGGGTCAGTCAGGTGCCATTATCCTTCTTAAATATATGCATACAATACACGCATTTTACTCAGTCTGTGTGAGTCAAATCCTATTTTGAGACGTACTGTGCAGAATAATGTCTTTGCAGAGTTTGTCTGCTGAAGAGGGGAAGTATCTCTGAGCTCACCTAAGATCTGAGTTCAGGACGTATACCGTTTTGGAGTCAGCCCTGAGCAAGTACGCAACTTTTAAAATGCCACTGTGGAAACGTGAAGCTATCACTGTGCACAAACTGAAACTGAACATTTAGGATAGACATTCCATCTCCAGTATTGTCAGGCAAGTGAATATTTTTGGTAATTTCCGCATGCATTACAAGACAGTGATAGCAACAGTTAAAGTGAGTCATCAATCTCAGGTCCAATGTGGTCTACAGGGTCTGTAAGGTCCACCTCTGTATGAACACTGAGTGGAACTGCTTTGTTAGGTACCATGATGTAATGGCACTAATGTAAGGAATGATGTTTGTTTCAGACACAAATATAATACAAAACAGGAAAAAAGGGAAAAAAAAACAAACAAAAAGAAAACAAGACAAAAAAAAAAAAAAAAGATAGAAGTAGAAAATGGAACTGATGTGCCTGAAAGGGAGTAGGACAAAGCCACTGTTTATCCAGTCCTACCCCCCGATTCCAGTCCTCAGACCATTAGTGCCTAATCACATGTTATACAACATAAGATTGTGATTATCCACAAATATATACACACCCCTACAAACCTGTGCACCCATACACATACAGCCACACACACATATACATACACACTAAATTATATCTACATCTGTACACCAACCCACATCCACACACCCACACACACACACACACACACACACACATACACACCCGCACACCATAAAATATTACAATCTGACAAGTAATGATCACACCCTTCATTGATCCAGATATTGTAACAAAACCATTTCTTTGTACATTATTTTGAATTTTTGAATGTTTGGACACCACCTGTGGTCTACCCCCAACCCATTCCAAAGCTTAACCCTACACACCGATATAACACAAACTGTTCAAAGTGATAATGTATGTTGACAGGTGTCTGGATCAGCACTTATGTAGCTGTAAAAGTTCTAACAGTGTTCTAAAAGTGATGTTCTAATGTTCTAAAATACATGGTTGTTTCACCTTACATGTGTTTTTCTTGTATGTTTACATGTACTTCTTGGATTTTTTCCCCTTCCACTTACGGGTAAGGAACCAAATGTGATAACTTCATTGACCTTTTCAACACAACTATATATATATATATATATATATATATATATATATATATATATATATATACATATACTTTTTTTTTTTTTTAATTCTCAAAAGCAATAAATTCTTGCTATGTCCTCCAATAAAACACTAAAAATGAAAGTTTGAATTTCAGAGTATGTGTATGAGTTCCCTATAAAGGGCTGAAACTTTTGAAATAACCATTTCTTATTTTATGTGTTTTTAATTTCATATTTATATCTGCCTTTCACTACGAAACTCACAAAACAGAAGTTATTTATTGTAAACATAGTCCTAGAATCCAAAGTGATGCCTCAACTGTGGATTAAATAAGTTCTTCTCCAACAGGCAACATTTCATGTAGCTTTGCTGCAGTGCCAGACATACCATGGGATGACTCACAGATCTGTGCTGTCACCTCTCTTGTTCACTCCCAGCTCCTCTAATTTGAGATCTGGGCTGTGCCATCTCCAGAAGTTGTCTCCTCAATCCACTCATGTGGAATATGTCATGGAGTGCAACAAGAAGATGATGGCAGGAAACTGCTAGAGAGTTTTGTTGGGTAATGCCAGGAGAACAATCTGCTGCAAAGTGTCTGAGGCAGGAGTTAATAGGAAATACCTGAAGGGGGAGGGATAAAGGTTTTCTCAGCACTTAGTGGGCTGTAAAGTGACAGTGCTTGGTGGTATTTTGGGGGAAAAAATTCCGTAATTGCTTTGGAGTATATTGTAATCCAAGAAAAAAATAATTCGACCCCATTCTGTAGTCCAAATAATAACTGTGTGGCAGAGACTTTGACTAATCAGAGTTTTTGGGCAAGTGTGAGGTTTAATTAATTACATGACTGACAGCTGTAATTACTGATCAGTCAGGTCATTTATATATAAAGTTTTTGTTTTGATTTGGACCAAGAGGAAAGCATGTGGAAGGTGTGTATTTTTAAGTTATGGTGTTTCCCCCCTGATTCCAGCTCCTGCAGTTCTGACTATTACACAGACTATATATTTAACCCCTTACTGCCTAAATTTATTTACAACTATGGAAAAAAATATTATTTTGTTGCTGTGACTAAATTAAGTGGAGATTGTTAATTTGAATATAGCACCTACAGTAACTATGATGCAAATGAGTGATATTAGGCATGATTGCTATATTAGTAATTAAACAAATTCTCCAATCTCAGGTATATAAATTATTTTGCTGTTGCTGCTATTGATCAGTTATTCCAGACATTAATCTAAACACAACAAAAATCAGTAGAATGCCATAGAATAAATAACACAGTTAAAGAAACAGGGCGTTGAAACTGATCCACAAACTTCAGGGATCATAAATAAGCAGATAACATATACACACTCATAAAGAGCGTTGAGTAGCAAATAGAATATTGAGGCAAACTCGTGACAATAATCTACAAAGGGATATTTTCTGTATAACTTCATATCACTGGAAATGCATTTATGTGCCCCTCAAACAACATAAACAAACTAAATTGAGATAATTCAAATAGAAAGATAAAGCAGGATGAATAGCACTGCCAGCGATAACTGACATAAACAGAAACAAATAAAAACAAACTTGTATTTTAGCATTAGCTTTGTTAGTTTACCACCACAACAATACCATACATTACCATGGTTGTTTGACTTTTTTTTTCTGTATTAAAGCTATACCGTATGATGTGGCATTTTTACACTTTTCTTTTATCATCTTAAAATGCTCCTAATAAGCATGTGTCAAACTAAAATGTAAAAGAAATCCACCAGGTATTGAAACTCAAAAATGTTTAATTCTCATATATTTCTGATAAAAGTCTGACCAATCATTTTAGTCGGTCCGAATGAAATAATTGGCCGAACCTGGCTGAGCCTCCTGTCAATCATTCGTTACGCCCGTCCAGCATCCGATCCATTATCGCTGTCTCTGCATCCGATATGTGTACCTCTGAATCTGACGCTTCATTCGCGCTGCTTCTCCTGTCACGGACCACAGTCTAGGATGTGAATGGATAAAACTCAAATGCACATGTGGAAGGAAAAAACGGATTTATTAACAGAAACAACAACCAAGGGAAACAAACAGGAGTCTGATGAATGAAGGATGGAGATAAAAGTCCGGAAGTCTGGTGTACTGGACTGAACAGGTCTGCTTTAAGCTCAGCTTTTATGACCGTGGGACTCAGACAGGTACATGTACATGGTGTCACACAGTGTAGGATTATGTGGATGATAAATGTATGGACTATGAAACCTCAAATGTCCACGGAAAATTCGCAGAGGCCACGTGTCCACAGTGCGCGCACCCGTCGCACCTCATCTCCGTGGTGCAGTGAAGACACTGACCCAGTACTGCACAGACCACACTCTTAAATACAGGGTCTACTGATGAAACAGGGACCGCGGGCCCGTGGCAGGTGGATGATGTATCTGATTACTGAGGAAGGGGTCTGCAGACACACCGAAGCGGACCGGACCTCTGCCTCTGCTTCCTCCGCATGCATCAGGTGAGAGGGGGAGAGAGGAGAAGGAGCCTCAGAGCTCAGGCAGAGGGAAGTGGGCGGGGCTTTGGAGGGAGGCGGGTTGTTCATGTTCAAACTTTTACTAAGTGCTGTGAGAAATGCCACATCGGTAGGTATAGCTTTAAATCAAACACAACGCATTCCCTCTTGCCATGCAACATGTCAAATTGTACTTTGCTGCACTTGCTGTTTTAAAAGCACTTATCTTCAGGCTAAAAGTGTTTCACACAAGCAGCAGTGAAAACGAAGCATATGCCACAGGTGATTAGGAGAGCTAAGGGGTGTGTCAGCTTCTCTCCTTCAACTCTGGCCCTTGTTCTGAAGCAGGCCTTTGAGGCAGCGAGCAGGAGACGGCTCCACAGGTTGTGCGCAGAGGTTAGATGTCGGAAACTCTGGGCTCTTTTGGTTTAGAAACGCAGGTCTGTACAAGCATGCAAAATTGGCTGTGAGTTCAAAAAGAATCGGTGAGAGCAGGGAGTGGAGTTGAAATCTGTTTTTTTTCTCTCTCTCTCTCTCTTTGTCTCTGTTTGAAACCCACTCTATCTCCCAACCCTTTCCCACTCTCAAGCTTTTTCTAATGATGACTCTATCTGCCTCCCACTGGAAGGCGAAGGAGCAGTGGCCTCAGGGTCTGCACTACGAAAGTATCAGCATCTCAACTCATGCTTTTCATCCATTGCTTCTTGTCAAATCAGCCTTCATTTAACTATTTAGCCTTGAATATGAATAAGTGGAATAATTTAAAAATGTCTAGAATCTAAAATGTATTCTGTTTTTAAATCACCCCAGATTTTATTAGAATAAAATGTCATTCATCTTCCTTCAAAGGTGTCAAATGGATAAGGATATGAACAAAATATATTTGGGGAATGGTTGATGGAGTAACATTTATGTGAGATACTGAATAGAAAAAACCTTAAATGTGTGTTCATACTCGTGATGACCTGAAATTAATAAGAAATAAGTGGTGCCAGGCATAACAAACCCTGCCCTCACACATATTTTGCCCATTATAAGTAAAGTAGCGTACTGACCCATGGGAATCCATGGGTTCTAGCTGAGTTTTCTGGTGTAACTCGCAGATTAAGAAAAAAATATTATGTCCCTCATTTTGTTTTGTATTGAAATCAAAAGTAACAGATAAGAATGTATTACCTTATATATTTGTTTGAAAGGGCTTTACATCATTACTGTATGACTTCATCACATTCACATGACTTGATGATTTGACTAAGTTTATTGGTGTAACACACATTCTTTCTTTGTGTGCATTCTTCTGACTTCTGGTCTAAAATTAAAAACTATCTTATATCTAAATGTAATGAAAAATAGCTATAATATCTCAAAATGTACTTACACATTTTGAACATGACATACTGTATGTAATTTTGAATTTATTGTTAATTTGATCATTTTATTTGGAAAATTTCACTAACACAAAAGTAACTATACTGAAACACACCCAAATTTTAAAGTCTTTATGATTGAATTTGAAAAATATATGAAATCACTGGAATTTATCTTTAACAAGAAAGGCACAAACACTCTGACAATTTATTAAAGAATTCTTTAAAATGCACTGAATTTACTCTCTGCTATATATTTTTTTTTTCTTAGATCTTTATATATTAAATTTTTATTATTATTATTTGTCTTTTCTTCTTTGTGTTTGTAAGCCTTTGCAATATGTTAATTTATCTGTTTGAATGATTTTTCCTTTTGACATCTTGATGTTTGTTCAAAATGTCTTGATATTTTGTATACATCTAAATTTTCAATAAAGTTGGGGAAAAAAACAAAAAACTGGTGTAACACACAGATTAGGAAGAAACAGAATGGCCCTCATTTAGTTTTGTATTGACATTGACATGGACCAGAGACTTTTACACAGGACTGCACATGATGGTTTGCGAATTGTACTATTCCCAGTAGCACGTGAAGGCAGCATAAGACTTGTACACAGGACTGAACATGGGGGTTCTGAAGGGGAACGTTCATGGGCCAGGTCTGACCAGGGACCAACATTGTGGAACCGGGCCACAGTAAGAACCAGACCAACCTTGTTAGCGTAACACTTGGAAGTTTAGGGGTTACCCAAGAATTAGGAGGTCGTGGATGAAAAAGCAAGACGCAGAGACGGAATAACTCCACAGGAAGAAAACTTTATTAGCGGTCCACCGCTCTCTCTCCCCCGAACAGCACAACTCACTTCAGTTTCTCTCTACACCATACCCCTCCACCTATCCATTACAGTAGTCCCAATAACAGAAACCATATAGACCCAGTTAAATTCTACAAAGAAAACTAACAAAGCAAAAATAAAACATCTTACATTAGTGTGTGATCACAGCTGGACCTGGCAGTGCTGTTTTTCTGGATCCAGCCCCCCCCCCCATTTGCTCCTGTGAATGGACTCGTCCGCAGGCCACCTGTAAACCCAAATGACTCCAAAAATATTGGTTCTATCAATATGCAGTTTTCGCCTCTCTGATCCTTGACCCAAAATACATGCATACTCCAAAAGGTATAGCTAGCTCTGTCTAGTTTTTCAGTTATAAAGCTGATACAAATACACACACGCACGCACACAGAAGTCACTTTGCTTTTAGAACATAGATGTGGGGAAAAAAATGATTTAAAGAAGTTGTAAAAAAATTGAACTTTGACCTACTTTTTCTAAAATGTAATCGCATCTATTCTGGGTCACTGGCAATCTATAAACCCAGTTTGGTATGAATTCAACCCAATAGTTTAGCTGCTGGAGTGTTAACAAACAAAAAACCGAACCAAAAACAATACCCCTTGCCTCCCCCTCGGGGGCAGGGTAATAAAATGATGATCTCTTTGATTTGTCGCATATTCTTTGATAATATGCCAAACCATAGCATAGCTAGCTCCACAGGTCAAGACTCAGCAGTCCACCTGGATCTAAAGGTGAAGGGACGAGGCAATGAACACACAATGGACAGAGAAGACAGATGGTTTGAGAGAGGAGTGAAATGAGCTATGTACATGAAACTGGAAACAATGTCCCTACAGAGGTGATCTAAGGCATCACCCACGGTAACTGCCAAACAATGCAGTCTCCACATCCATCCCCATGCAGTGTCACACCCATTCATACCCATTTTGGTTGAGTCATGGCCCTGTGGGTATCTGCAACTCATCAGAGGTTAAACACTTGACCTCCCCAACAGCCACAACTGAGGAAGTCTGAAGGATGAGAGGGGAAACATTCCCAAATCCACAGCCTTTTACTTAAGCACTTAGGATTATCATGACCTGGATAACTGAGAATCTACAGACATTTTAAATAACAAGACAGAAAAATTCTCCTTCACTTACAGGATGACATTGGCTATAGGGCATCTGCCAGCTCATGCTTCATTTTGTGAAGTTGGATGGATTAGAATTTTAATGAGTGCAGAAACACAAGTTGTGTCTCTAAGTGTACTAATTAATAATAGTTCATGATATGTAGGTGAAATCAGGAAGGACTTTCAGGAGAGGACGACACACCGAATTATACAAAAACAGCAAAAGTAATGTATACTTCCCTCAGAATATCACTGTTACACAAGGGTTTAAACTTGCTTTATGATAGTGTCTCAGTAAAAGGTGAAGCGTGTGATATTTAGTGAAATCTAGAAATTGAGTTACTCTAAACTGAATTTCCCCTTACCTAACCCTTTAATGATTATTAACCCTCAAAGACCTACACAGCCACCAGTGACCAAAAGCAGATACTGATCTTAAATGTTTAATAACTTTTGAACCACTAATCCTATTAATACATTTGAATAATTGTGGTAAAATGCAGTTTTCAGCTTTTGCACAGAGGCTCCATAGTGGATGTGGAAAAGTCATCATTTTCTGCATGCAACAAGTAGCAAACCCATGCAATTTAACAAATGGCACTGGTCGGAGAGTTTTTTTTTTTTTTATGTTCAGTAAATAATGTATTTTGCTGAAAAGTTACTTTTTCATTCGTTTCCTCTGTTTATATATAATAATCTTTGGACTTAATGAATGTGTGAATGAATGTACACCGAGCTTTTATGAACATCTACATGATCAGTAAAGTAAAGAATGGGAAATACCTGAGCACCCATAGTTCCGTCTGTGTTGCCATGGTAATGCTATGTGTTGCTTGCAGCAATATGTATGCTATATGCAAGCAATATGGATGTTATGCATCCATGTAACCAGAACATCAGTTAACAGCAAAGTAAAACCAATTTTCAGACAACAGAACACAATCCAAACAAGCACTTAAATATCAAATTATCTAAAACAAGACCAGTTATGAATCCTTTCATAAATCAGCCAATGTGACAAACTTTGCACAGCTAAGCTATCAGGGAGCAGATCCACAGTACAAGCATTATTTCTCTATCACTAAAACTCACTGAACAACTAAAGAATAGCAAAAGTAACAGCTGTAATGATTACACATTTCCCAAATTTCAAAACTTGGTTCTATATGAGAGAAAATTCTGTTATCAGTGAATCCATTGTTTTGTGTAACATTAAAATGATTCAGCCTGGAACCAACCAGGGCTTAACCCTTTATCAAGCAAGTGACTAGTTTTGGTAATTTCCACCTACATTACAAGACAGTGGCAGTAACAGCTACAGTGAAAACAGTTGAGGCAACAATGTCAGGTCAAATGTGATCTATAAGGTCCACCTTAGGTACTATGATGTACTGGTCTAAAATACATATTCCTTCCTTCTTACATGTGTTTTTCTTCTATTTTTTTTTTTTTATATTTATACTTACACTTTTGGGCACAGAACCAAATATGGTAACTTCACTGACCTTTTCTACATTAAAAAATATTGAAACATTTCACAAAAGTAACTAGAAAAGCACTCGGAGAACGCAGACCTCCACCAAGGCAGATCAGTGACCCCCCCCCCCCCTTTGAATCACCACTAAAGTTTAATCATTTGTTCCTTGTGCCAGTATCAGCATTTCCTGAAATTTTCATCCAAATCCGTCCATAACTTTTTGAGTTATCTTGCACACGGACAGACAGACAAACCACCATTGGCAAAAACATAACCTCCTTGGCAGAGGTAGTAAAGTCTTATTGTATCCTGCAATAACACACTAAGGTTTCATTTTTGAATTTCAGAGTATTTCTATAAGTGCCCTATAAAGGGTTAAAACTGGGGGGCAGCTGTGGTCCAGAAGGCTGGAGAAGCAGCAGCAGCTTGTGACCAAGGGGTTGCTGGTTCAACTCCCCAGACTGGTCTCTGTGCCCCTATTGCCCACAGTCTCTGGTGTGTTCCTTCATGTTCAGCTGGTGATGGTTAAATGCAGAGGTTCAGGTTTGGTGTGTGTTGCATGTACAATATATTCACTGGTGTAGTGGTCCCTGGAGAAGTGGGTATACTCTCAATTTTTGGCTTCTATTTTTTTTTTTTTTTTTTTTAAAGTCCAGAAAAATGCCATTTTAGAAACAGTGACATGTCAGACTACTCTATTTAATTTACCCAAAAATCTGTCTGTCGTATTGGCTCACTATTATAAAATTATCATGACTTGATCAGGAGCAGTTTGTAGGTTTTACTGGTCACACAAGCAGCTCCATGAATGTAAATGGATTCAACATGAGGCAAACATAGGATAACAGTAGCCTTTCATAACGTTAGCCTTTCATATCATTAGCCTTTTATAACGTTAGCCTTTCATAATATTAGCCTTTTATAACGTTAGCCTTTCATAACGTTAGCCTTTCATAACATTAGCCTTTCATAACTTTCATAACGTCAGCCTACTCACACAGTTTAACTATTGGCAACCTCTAAATGTGCAGTCATATGTCCAGTAGTTTAAAACAGTGACTCATTGTGAAACCACCTTAAAACTTACCTCAGAATTATGTGTTCCATGAAAGCAAGTTTTCTCGATATTTGTCACTCATTTGAAAGACCTTTATTCTGCCTTTCTCGTTCGCATTTCCAATAATTGTGTATTTTTTAATGAGAGATGCAGTGGCCTGTCAATCAACTGGAGGGGCACTGGCACCTGCGGTGTCCAGTCAGGTTCCAGAGGTGGCCAGCGCTAGTTAGCAACATTTTACTTGGCATAATCCACCCTACTCTACCTCTGATTGGCTCATCAGTCCTCATGCCTAAAGTTAACCAATCTAATCAGTGAGGGTACTGAGTACTGGCCAATTAGAGAAAGATTAGGGCAGTTCATGGCTTCACCATCCTAGGGAAAAAAACGGGCAATTTGGCTGCAGATACTACTGACTGGTGCGCATCAGGGGGATTTAGAAGGGGGTATACCCAATACTGACTGAAAAATAAGTGGGTATACTCCGTATACTCCCATATACCCTGAACTACACCTCTGAATATATTGACAAATAAAGATTCGTCATCTTCTATTAAAAGAAAAAAAGAAGAGAAAGTGTAAATGTAGCCACTGTAGAAACAAAGGTGATGCAACAGACAGAACACTGACCCAGTCGCAGCATTTCTGCAGTTAGATCTTATGTTATCTTACACACACAGACCATTTAATTCGAAGCTGTAGGTTAACCAGTCAAAACAGTTCCACATCAACAGCACTGCAGAAAGTCTTCAATCACATGCCATCTCTTTAAAGTCACTTCTTTTGAAATGCGTCTTCCAGAAAGTGAAAATACAATGTGAAATGTTGTGACAGTGAAATTAAATTTTCTACGGCATGAATTCTGTGACCATCTTGTAAAAACATAAACAGAATGACCCTGTGTTCAAAGAAATAAAACATACATAAAGACTTACTTGGAACGAATAAACGGCAGCTCTTATTATGTGGAAAATCAAACCATCTGCAAACTGATTTCAGTAAAGGGCGTTGTATGTCACACCAGTTCTTATGGCATTTGGTGTGCTATACCTACGCATTTTCGACCTTTTGCGTGTTATTCAACGTCATTTGATTGCGTGTCAATTTACACCAAGATTTCCAGTTCACATAGTCCTAACCCTCAGGGCTGGATTTACTAAAATCCTAATTTGCGAGCACTAATTTGCGTGTGCAGTCTACAATTTTGCATGTGGGGTTGAACTGCGGTTTGCAGGTGATTTACTAAGACTGATTGGATAAATGACAACTGGTGCAAAGTCTTGGAGACTGCTCTATTTAAATGAGCATTTTGTCTGCACTACTGGTTGTCGTCATGGAGACAACACGCTGTAAAAACTGCCCTGGGATACGCCAGCACTAATGGCAACAGTGTGCCGGAATGATCGAGACACACAGAAATGTAACGTTGGAGGAGTTTTGTCAAAGAAGGTATTGCATGACTCCTCCTTGTGACTGGCCCCAATTTCATCCCCTAGTTCATCAAGAAGTTCTAAAATGGCATTACTGGACAGTGGCGCTGGATTCATTTTAGAAGTGGGGGGGTCGTGGGGTCACACGTACAGTAGCCTAATGTTGGTGCATATTTTTAATCACAATCTTTAGATCAAGTGGAAAAGTAGCCTTTACAAGAGTCCCATAAAGTGTGTGTCTGTGTGTGTGGGGAGGTGCATTCATCTCAATTATTTTTTCATCCGTCTTTTCAAAAATGTTCACACGAGGATGAAAATGCGTTGTCTGCATCTTGTTTCATCATTTCGATGTCTCCTTCTTGCAACAATAACCACTTCCATGTGTGTGCAATTACACATCCGAACAGTTTCCACCTCCCTTTGAGACGTGTTAAATATAGACACAGTTTCTATGAGCAAAGTAACTTTGCATGTGTTAAATTAATATATTTACATTTTTTCCTCCCAGCACATGGACAATTGCTTGTAAACGCCCCATATTTCATATCCATTGTGGCAAACGTACTAACTGGATGCAGACACACTATTTTACACCTTGAAAGATGCAGCCCTTGGTGCGCACTGTCACTAAATCAGTTTGTAAAATTTTTGTGTGTGCAATAAGTTTGCACACATTTTTATACACGCAGACCTTCAGTAGATCCAGCCCTCAGTGCATGGTATTTGACACTTTAATTCAAGCTGAACAGGGGGTTAAAACGGCATGAACATACAGGCGGAAAGCTTATAATATACAGATAACACGCCAATTAAAAGTGTCATGTATATTTACATGAGTCATGCCATCTGTGATAACACTGAATCAATCAAAGGGAATGGTTACCAAACATAGTACACTGTTTAAAGAGGGTGGAATAGCAACTAACATTAATGACCTTACTGATTTGAAAATTAAAAGAATTTACATATAACTCAGAGGGTTTGGGAATTGTTGTTGCTGGTATTGATTACATAAAATAATAAAAAGAGAAGAGAAATGAAAATGCTGACCATATACCCTCACTTTGTATGAAGGTCCATGGTCATTTGGAAGACAAGAAAATGGAAGAAAATGTGAGACAGAACAGTTTTGGATGAAACAAACCTTCATTTATAGAATACCAGACAATAGTAAATGTTGACCACTGGGTCATTGTGCAGTCTGCAAGAGTAAAATTAATAAACACCATGTCCATGCATTTTTCTAAGATATTACAATTTCTTCTTGATTGATTGATTGATTGATTGATTGATTGATTGATTGACTGAATAATTTTAAAAACTGTCTTCTAACAGATTCACAAATGCAACGGTTGGGACTGACCCACATGGAACCTATCCAAGTATCCTCAAAAACTCATTAAGAATACACAGAGCTGTGGACACTAATAATAACAACTCTGTGTAAGAGCATTTTCTCCCATTAGGTTTTATAAACCTTAAGTTTCATAATGATTAAAATTTTGATAAGAATGTCAGTCCACCATACAGTTTTATACAGATTGTGACCCATGATTCATTTCTCTGCAGAAGTCAGAACCCTGCCTATTATAAGACATATTCATTCTGCTTTGGTCATGCGTGTGCAGTGGAAATGTCTTTTGCATCACTGCAGGAAATGCTGCAAACTGAATGAAAGGATGATGAAGTTGGAAAGGAGGATGACCATTTTCAAGGCTGGATACTTTACTTATTCAAATCAGATTTAATGCATAATGCATCCAATAAATTTGTTTAAATTAAATTCGTAAGAGAGAGGTTGGAAATTTATTTGAAATGTCTTTATAGGAGAATAACACAAACTCTGCATTTACTACCGCTTGACTCTAACCTATAGTTGGTCATGCAAAATATCTCTTAAAGCTGTATCCCAGTTCCTAATCTTGGTTAATTTTCTTATTTGCTAGTCGTGCAACATTTTGAGATCAGTGAAGCCAATGATTGGTTTAACAGGAAATTGGAATTTGTTTGTATTTGTGTCCTTGCACCTTTCAAGGACTGATTTAGGCTATTACAAGTTTATTTGCAAAATGCTTGTGGGTCTGAATTTAATTGAAACCCAATTAAAATCACAGCATGAAAACGCTAATAATAATCGTCAAGGGTTTGTCTTTAACAAGTGAAGTTTATAGAAAATGCCTCTTCCTGTTTACTATTTTCATTTAGTCTGCATTTTGATTTAACAGAGGCCACATAACACAAAAACAGAAGAGGAAGAAGTGCTCTCACATCAGCAAACTGACAAGGAGAGCATCTCAAACGTCAAACTGGACATACTTGATTCTTCCAAAAGCCTTTGTCAAATGACCTTGCAATACTGACAGGCATTATCGGCAGCAGGTTCTTGGTTGTGATATCTCAGTGCTTACAAGAAAAAGTACTTGTGTTCGCTTTCCCACTCTGACAGCAGCTTTTTTGGTTCAGCAAACAAAAGTTCTTTCAAAGGTTGCACTCATTTAAGGGCTCCCAGTTGGGCGGTGACCCAGTGGTTGAATGAAGTGCGGACTCATTTTACTCTATGCTCCTGACTTGCTCACTCTATCAGTAGAAAATAACAGCCAACAACACAAACAGTAAGCATGACAGAGGAAAGTCTGAGGAGCATGTGCCCTCTGACTCAGTGACCCAAAGTGCTAAAGAATGCATCAAATCGTTAAACTTCCATGAACAAATCATATGTCTTGATCATATAGATATATTTATGTATTCACCGCATGAAATCTTGACTAAAAAGTATCTTTGCTTATAGATATAACTTTTATGAGATGTGCTTCACTGAACAAAAACAACCATCCCAGAAAGTTCACAAGCTGAGCTTGTTGGGCATTTCTTTCCATTTCTGTCACAAAAATCCTCATAGTTTAAGTTAAAGCTTTATCTTTCTTATCCTTCACATTTTCTGTGCTGCAAAGTTGTTGAGGCATGACTTTAGATTTAAAACTTTACTTTTTTATTGAGCAAGGCATAGATAGACATAGTTTGTTAGCGGGCACATGGCAGCAAGAGAAGTGAGACCTGACCTATGCAGCCTTTTCCCTTTTCTAAACTTTGCAACAAGCTTTGATTCCACAAGTGAGCCATGGTCCGACCAAGCAAAGCACAGGCCTCTGCAGATGAGGAGTTGGGTTATGGATATTTGACATTCATGCTGCGCTACTATTCTGATCACAGACAGATTAACATGGTCAGTATTTTCCCATGGTTACAACATCCTCCTGACATACGTATATTATAAGGGCATTTTATTTATTGTTATTAAAAATTGCTTATTTTTGAGTGTCTAAATCTCTTATTTTGCCCAGTTAAGTATTTTTAATGATTAACAGTTAATACATCATAATGTATTAATTGTTGTAAAATTACTGATTTGTTCAACATCATTTTATTATAGCAAATATTAATCTCAATACATTTATTTGACCTCCACCTAAATCATTAGTTTCATTGTCAGTAAAGTTATGATGTCTTTTTTAAATTATATTTTGGTATTAATTGGAAATAGAGCTTCACACTAAAAATAAAAAAAGAGACGTTTATTAGTTTTACTTAATAAACATTAAAAGCCCTTTGCTTAACATTCTTAAAATTATTTATTTTCAAATGTAATAAATTACTTTGTACAGGATCCACAGACAGAACAATATGACATTTTACTGTCAGGGCAATTGCATTTTAATTCTAATATAATAGGTTACATTTTACATAAAAAAAGAAGAAGTGTGAGTCAATTTATGTTCTTTGTCAATTACAATGGTGCAGTGGTCGACAGGCCAGCTGGCACACCATAGCAGACCTGATTTGGCCTGTGGGCATTAAGTTGAGTATCCCTGCTCTATGCGCTGCAACCCAGACCTCCAGTCCCTCCTGTGTACCACCATAAAAGCAAAGACAATAATACAGTACATTCTGCAGTGCATGTGTCTTTCTTTACAGTGAATATTTCTAAAGCTGCACAATCCCTTTCGGCAATGCACAGTTCATGGGTGTATAGTATATGGTGCTGCTTGATAGAGAAGCCTGGCCACAAATCTCACTTGCACCAGTGCCTTGGGAAACTGACTGTATTTCAGGCTCCACTATAAGGCGCTTCCAGCTGTGTACTAAGTAGAGCATGTGTGGTTTATGAACAACATGTCTGTGTATTTGATTTCTTACTATTGTGCACAGCCCTCTGTCATATCAAAAAAGAAACCTCTCCACAAGTTTATTTTTTAGTTTTTTCCAAGCCAGCAGAGGTTATAAGTCAAATTAATTAGAATGACCTCTCCCACAGATGGAGAAATTACCATGTGGAAGTAAGTCCTGGTGTTAACAATGTTTCTACAGTACATGTATTGTACCAGAAATAGTGGGTGGGTGGGTGTCGCGGTTGGTTTGGAGGTTGAGATGGCTGCCATCCGTGTCTGTTTTTACAGTTGGTGAAAATGAAGCCTGCTGGTGGAGTGAGGAGAGTGGATGTGTTGCTTTGAAGCAGAGCAGGATAGCTGTCAGAGTCAGTCATGGATGGGATGTTCCTATCCACAGCCTATTAGAGAGCTGTTTATCAATGCAGCTGCCAATCAGCAAAACTCCTGGTTTGCCCATTCTAATCTGGACTTCATAACCACTACATATGGTGCAGGTTCTGTTCATTATGTTTGGCATGGGCTCCCCTGTCCCACGCCTAATACTTATTCTAGGAAGCTGTAGGTAAAGTATGCGACACAATTGCAATGTTCTCAATTGTGAGTGAGTATGAACAGGTGTGTGTTAGTGAAAGATCTATCGAGGTAGACAGAATGACATCAGAAACAAAGATACTCTACATTAGTTAGACCATAAAAATATCATCTTTTTTTTTTTTTATAATGTATTTTATGTATATATTCTTGCAGCATAGTGCTATCTGTGGACTCACACTCATTTGTCATTATATGTCAACAAGTAGGCAATTAGATGCCACTGGGCCCTCTGTGAGTTGTGGTTGCAGCTGTAACATAAAAGTTTGGAAGAAGTGCAAAACAAAAAACAACAGATTATTTTAGCAACACATGGGGAGGTCAATCAATTAAACAAATTAATTAATTGAGCATGTGCAGTGATTAATTGCAATTACTTTATTTTATTCATCTCGTTAAACTTTTAATATCCACTCTCTCTCTCTATGGGAATCTAATCCAATATACCTGCATTAGACTTCATTTGACAAGGGACATGTTGCAGTGTCTGTGTTGAACATGTGGATAAATTGTGAATATGCTTAAATCCTCACACCAGTATAGCTTAGGGTCAGAGTTTATTTCAGCCATGATGTTTCAATCACCACTGCCTGTCTTCAGACATACACAGAGAAGTCATGTACCTAAATCCATCAATATTAACAGTCATGCCATTGATGGTTTTAATAAGTGAATGTAATTTGCCACAGGAATGATTTAGTATGAAGTAACTGTTTTCATTATGCTATGTGTCCTATCAATGCAACAATACAATAGCACAAATATACACAAAAGAAGTAGAGACAAAAACACTATATATACACAAGAAAAGGGGCATCGATCCAATATTTAGTGGGGAATCGGTCAACACGGCTGCCTTGAATAATAAATGCATAGGCCATGGTGCTATAGGGGACCCATAAGAGATACAGTATGGAAGGCTGGTCTCAAGTTATAAATAAAATGTAATTTTAATGTCAAAAACATGACTTAGAGGCACTCTAAGTCAATCATTGTAAATCATTAAAATCACTGTAAATCACTGTAAATCCAGAGAATGTTACACATATGTTCACAAACATGTACAAAAACAAAAGGTATACAAATAGATAATAACCTAATTATTCATGCATAGGGTCATAGTAAAGTCAAGTCTGTGTGTGGATCCAAAAAACTTCTTATTTCAGTCAAAGATTATTGATGTCTCCTCCTCTGTGTGGTTGTTTAATAATAATGTAGTAATAGTTTCACTGCCCACGCATCTCAGTGTGGGATGTTATGTTTTTTATCTTTTCCCTGATTTCACTACGATGTTCTGCAATCCTAGTCTTTAAAAAATTATAGCAGTCTTTCCAATGTTAGATAGTCCGCGAACATAACCATAACCATAACACCAGCACCAGCCCTGTTCCTAATCCTGATTCAACGCTGACCAAGTGGATGATAAGAGGTGAAAGGAAAAAAAGCAATTATTCCTAACCCTTACCCTACAGCAGCTCCAAAAACATGGGAGTATCTCACCATAACTAGTGTTTGTTTTAAGGGTATATTGACTCTGGTCCACACTCAGACAGTAATGCACTGTAACACTGGATGCCAAGTGCTATAAAATGAAAAAAAAAAAAGAGAGAGAGAGAGAGAAGAGAAAGTCCACCATTACTGGAGAAAACAACATATTTCACTTTCATGTGATTGGATGTTTAAGAGTGAAGCCTATAATAATAAGTCAGAATAAACATAAAATTCAAATTGACTATTAAATAATTCAGACAATTGTTTAATAGTATCTTCACTTTTTTTTTTTTTTTTTTTTTAACAATTTTGAACATTTTTTCTCATGTGAAGTGCAGATTTCCAGTAAAACCATCTATGCAAAACAGCTGTCAAAAGTCTCGAAATGCATGGACCTTATCTGCATTTAGTGCCATTAGAATTTCCAAACCATTAAGGTCATTACAGTTATATATCTGGGCGCTTCAATGAAACTGGGTTCATTTTGGTACCTGGTACTCTGCCAGCTTTTTAGACCCAATAATAAAAGAGAAATTTAGACATATTTCCAACCAGGATGTACTGAATGATGGCCTCAGATAAATGCAAAAAAATATATATTGTTGTTCAGAGCCTTCCCAAAATTAATGAATTTTTAATAAGATATTGGAGTCAAAAATAGGATCAAAATTGGGACATGAAAAGCTACCTAGGTGTCAGTGGATTTGATGTGGAATACATGGCATTAAATGGTCTTATATACCACTATAAATAAAGACACTGTTAAATTTGACGATCCTAGTGGTTTTTCTAATCTAGACATGTGGGTTTTACATGAATTTCAGTCTCATTCCAGGTTTCGTGTGTAACCCATTGTGTCCACTCAAGTTACATGCAGAACCTGTCCATTTAAAGACCAATAAATCCTGAGTGATTTTGCAACAGCAGTCATTTTTGTGAAACACTCTGCATTGCATAAGTAGTTCAATTCCAAAAATGTACTTGTGAGAGAATAAAAAGATATTCGAAAAAATAGTAGTGTGTAGTTTTCATGTCCATTTTACTGTTACATGCTGATTTTTGTATAAAAATAATGTAAAAATGTGTTTTATTTGAAAAATACTTGATCTTCTATCTCAGTAAATATTTATTTTTGAGATAGACCCAAAGTGCTTCCAAACTTGCTTCATAACATTAGTTTATATCTAGTTTGAATTTTTAGCCCCTCTGTCCTGTTTTTAGGTCCCAGTTTCATAGAAGCACTCACCTGCTTTGAAGGCAAACATTTCTGATATACACTAATATAACTGATAATAATAGATGTGATCAAGTCAAGTCAGTTGAATTTCAGAAAGGTCCACAACGGTCCAGGAAAAACAACAAGGAAAGATTCATAATGTGGTTAGGGTTAGGGTTAGTAGTAGTATTCACGCAGTTACTGACACAGACCTGACTGGTTGTATTATCAGACCATTTCAGCTGTTGGACAAACATATACACCCTTGTATAGTGGTGGTGTCACATATTCATCTGTTGTTTAACCCATAAAGACCCAAACAGTTACCAGCGACCAAAACCATCTACTGATCTTAAACGTTTAATACCTGTTGATCCATGAATCAATACATGTAAATAACTGGTGTAAAATGCAGTTTGTTGTTTTTTCATGATCATCAGATATGACCCATTTGGACCTTTAGCGGCTCCGTAGTGAACGTGGAAACACCGTCATCTTCTACAACACTGATTCACTAGTAAAACTAATGGAGTTGGATCAATGACAGTGGATGGAAACACTTGGTTTATATTCAGTTAGTGGTATATTTTACTGAAAAAGTCACTTTTTCTGCATTTTTTTTCTATTTTTAATATATTAACCTTAAACTTTAATCTGATCTTTTCTGGACATCTACATGATCAGTGAATTAAATAACTGAAATACCTAATACCTAATACCTAAAATACCTGATTTTTGACAAAAAAAAAAAAAAATACAGAAGGTATTATTATAATAAATAGTGATAAATCTCTTAAGAAAGATTAAATAGACAGAAAAAATCATTTGGGAACTGACACAAAAGTAGCACTGGGTCTGTATGGGTTAATATAAAACAGAGAACCTCCACTGTGTTTGAGAATGAGAAATACACAGGAAGAAGTATTTTTGTGAGGACACCACTTCACACACAAAATATCTTGGTGTTTGAAATACAGAAAATATCATCTTTATACTACTGAGAAACACTGGTAAATAATATTGCCACTTGTAGAGACACTGATACCCAACACCAGTTAACTGGATCAGAAAGGAAACTAAGCACAGATGGGTTCATTTTATTTCATTTTCAACATATTTTAAATGAGTTATCAAAATAAGCGACTTAATTCAATATCACCGGTGACCTTACATTACTGATAAATATTTTGAGGCATCGATTTGGATTTGGATTACATTAAGGTGATGCCATGTTTTTTGCTACTATATATAATCAATAAGTTCTCATACTCTCCCTGGAGTTTACTATGACCTCCAGGAGTTCTTATTCTTGTTAATTCACAGTGTAAAAGTAAGTCGCTGTATTCTTAAAGGGAAAAACCTGTGACTACAATGAACTTTTCTTACATTTTGAAGTTGGAAAAGTATGATAGGAACTGAAGTCAAAAGTATCTTTACAGCGGAAGAGTAAAAGGTGAACACTTCTGCCCTTCAGCAGGCCATTGCTGGATCCGCTTTGCTTCTCATTTGCATCAAGTTGAACTCAACTCCACTTTCTTTTGTGCAAAAGTCACTGAGACATCTGTCTGCCGCTGCAGATGCTTTGTTGTCTTGCATTCATTTAAAGTGGATGGACGTCACTATCTTTGTCCCTTTTGTTGTCGTTGTGGGCGTGAGCACAAAGTGAGACATACTTGATCTATAAATATGAAATGGTGTTGATGCCTACTGTAAATATTTGCCTGTTTGTCCGTTTTTTATGACTATAATCAAGCATAATGACGCATTAGTCACTTTTCCATTGGACATCTGCGCAAAACTTTACCGATATTTACTAAATGTCAAAAAAACAGAAGTGCTTAATGTCAGTTTTTCCATTAAATCACAAATGCAATGATTTATTTATTTAGTATCGCAAGATGACATGAGGGATCATGCCATAAACATGGTGACAAACGTAAATATCATGTTGATTTACAGATATATTCATTATTATTATATATTACCCCTCTATCCCGTACTACATTAAAAAATGATTCGGTTTACTGGTGTGTCCACATATACTGCACCATGTTTCGCCTATGGTAACGTCCGTCAATATCCATTTTGTTTTTTATTTATGTGACTCTAGTTGCAGAAATATGTCTTTCCATTGCAGTTTTGTGTGATATACCATTTGCACTACGCCTGAAAAACCACCTCTTATGAGCGCAAAAACTTTTAATCGAAAAACGACAGTTTGGGAAAAATTGTTGTTTTTCCATTATAGGTCAAGTTTTATGTGTAAGTTATATTTGCACAATTTGAGGGTCAATGGAAAAGCGACTACTGATACTGCCGCCTCCACTATCCATAGTGTGCTGTTGCTCTTTGTCACTTGTGGAAGTGTTATTCCATTAGGGGTTGCATGATTTTAAACTTATGCTGTTTTTCAACACTTTGCTGAGTCTAGACATATAAATGTAATCTCAGTAAGAATTTGGGCCGAGCCTGCAGTGGTTAATAATTCAGCTTAGAGCTGGAGGCTTGCATTGAGGTGAACGATGCAGCGGTCTTGTTAAACATTCATGTTCTCAGCTGTGCCTCGCCCCTTGAAGGCATTTGACCGCTAGAGCGATAACTCAAAAGGTAAAGGCTTCTCATAGATATTAATATCAATTTGATGTCTGCGCTGTCAGATCTGCCCCTGCTCAACAACAGGGATGTGCTACTCAGTGCCACCATTGTTTCTTCCTCTGTGCTGCAAAGGCAGTGTGTGTGTGTGTGTGTGTGTGTGTGTGTGTGTGTGTGTGTGTGTGTGTGTGTGTGTGTGTGTCTATGTGCAAGTGTGCTGACAGGCAACACAGTATGTACACTTTCATTTGTTTTCTGTGGCCCATTTTCTTGGTGCACAGAAAATGCTTAAAATTGGAGTATGCTTGTCAATTATGCCTGTATTCACTTAAAATATCACAGAAAATAATAACAAGGTGTGACACCACAAGCTCGGCTAATGCGCTCCACGCTCGGCATCATTAGGACATGATCTCAGCTGGTGAGTGCGGCTTTGGCAGGTAATATTCAAAACAGCAGCTGCCCTGCACTCATGTGTAAAGAAATATGAATGGGAAACAGACAAGTTTAGCTTTCATTGTAGAAAACAACAATGAAGAATCAGCAGGGTAGCAATACAGACATTGCTTGAGTGGAACAAATTCAGATTGTATAGTCACTAGTGACAGCAGCAACACAAGTTTTCAAGGTGGAGCTTTTGTCAAATGTTTGTTTCTCTGGCAAGGAACAAAAACAACAATAAAGACAGAATTTCTTTCGGGTTTTGCTCGAGAGAAACTATATCCATATGTTAAAGAACTAGTACATCAATATCAATAATGGATGCCAGTTGAAGAGATTAAAGCAGTTTTTTTTTTTTTCCAGATATTTAAAGATACAGTGCAGCATTGTTGAACTGTGACTGGTTTACTGCAACCCCGAGCATGTTCATCAATCATGCTCACAGTACAACAACACAAATTAGTTCTTTTTGGGTGGCAGTGATTTATTAGAACGGCATCTGGATATGCAAGACTAAATTGTTTTTCGGCACTTTCATAATTCATTTAATTCTCCAAACAACAATTTTCTGGCAGGTCAGTGTTGTGCTCTGGGTTTGAATATTTCAAAATAGTGGCTGATGTAATTGTTTTTGTACTGTCTGAATAAGGAACTGAATCTGTGGCTACTGTCGACAACTGGTAGTCTATTCAGGTAATTTGACAAAGTCCCCTTTCAGTTAAAGGTATCTTAGAGGCCATAGGTTTCCCTCCTACAGAACAGGAACAACTAATAATCACATCCTGAGACGACAGTCAAATCTGCACATCGTCACATCTATGCCTGTTTAGATGTTTTGTAAAACAAAGATCAGCTATATTCATACATTAGATATTTATTATGTATTAACATCACAAGGATGTATTTTAAAACTGGTACTTGATGTATTAGCCAAAATTCTTGTTACCAAGACAAACACATTTGCGTACACCTTTCTCTGCAGCAGACTAATATTTTTCTATATGTACACAGCTTTAGGGCCCTGTTTACTACAAATTATGTTTATATGTTATAATCTTGTATGATTTTTTTACAGTTAGGTAATTAAATCTACATTTTTCTAACAAGCAGAAGTCATAGAGAGGTTGTCATGTTGGACCATATGTAAAAAATTAGAAGATTTTTTATACGAGATCAGTTCAGACGGCTACTTCAGTGTTTGATTATGCAATCTTTTGCTTGCCTTAACACCTGACAGACCTTTAAATATTTTTGTGGTGACTTTCAAATGATTTTTCCCTCTACATTTAACCTTAAAGTGATTCATCACCATTTATTAAAATATTATCCTCTTGATTTTCCATTTTCCTATATTTAACTTAATCATCATGTAGCTGTTCATAAACACTGAAGTGAATTCATCAAACTTTTCATTAACTAAAACCAAAATTCAATATCTACAACTGCTGACATTTGTACTACTAATTAAACTACATGGGTTTTTGTTGATGGATCAGTGTTGCAGAAGATGACAACTTTACACACTCCTGAAATGCTGAGCAACTGCATTTAACCTAAATTATTTTAATGTATTGATAGAGTTAGTGTTAAAAAACATGGTAAACATTGAGGCTTGTGGCTACTTTCGGTCATCATTAGCTGTGTAGGTGTTTCAGAGTTAACTAAGTGCTATAAGTGCTTGTATTGTGTATATACTGTATATACAAGGCATTTCCTTATTGTGTTGATAAAAATGTATTGGCATAACATTTGTCCTACTGTGTATTTGTTGTATTTCCAAATAATATAGAATATTACAGGGAGTAGATTTGTTTTTCTCAGGGCCAGGGAAGGGCTAAGTGCCTGGCCAAAAGCTGCACACCCTGCCGGTCTTTCAGTTGACCCCATACTGAAATTGCTGTCATTTCCAGCTTGTTTTCTACCACAATAGATGGTGATTGTGTGTGTGCGTGCGTGTGTGTGTGTGTGTGTGTGTGTGTGTTCATATGGTATGCATTTTCTTTTTTTTTTAAATAAAACTTATAATTCTTTTGCAGGTTGTATTGAGGGTAAACAAAATAATCAGAAATGACTTTTAAACACAAGATGTAACTCACAGCCAAACACAATCAGATATAAGAAAAACTGTAGAAAAAGGGAAATATTCACTGCAAACCTTATTCAGGCTATTGCTTAGTACAGTTCATTCTGTCTAAATTTGTTGTGAACTGTTTTTCCGAGCCAGGGCTAATTAGAAAACATTTAAATAGATTTTAGTACATTAAAATAGGCATTAAAGTGTATAATGGAATATAATTAAACACCAATTTTAGTCACAACTCTTCAAAACAGGCCTTGTAGTGGAAACAGGATTGAATTTCTATAGCAAATATAAAGCTGCTGTCCCTCATCATAGATATGTGTTTATGTTTATTATATTATGGAAGAGTAAATTGGCAGTTGGTGCATTTATGCTTCCACAAGACAAATGTCCCTTATCTTTCATCATGGATTCCTACATCAGTTTTGTCTTTACAACAAGGACAACCACAGAATAACAAACTCTCAGACATTACTGTTACCCTTGATGTTTTTGTTTGTTTTTGTTTGTTTTTTTAGAAATGTGCAACCTGGAGTTTTCCTTTTCATTTTGTGAACTCAAAAAGAAGAACTGATCCTAATGTCAAACAGGTTTTATTAAAATTTTGCGTATTTACCCACTGCTAATAATGGCCACATTCTAACCTCTAAATATGCATTGCTTAACAGTATGTCCTGTCTTCGTGGTCAGACACATTCTTGTGATAAAAGGTGCATTAATTATGGTATCACGGATTCTGGCCATTAAGAGCAAATTTTCCTCTCAAAGGAATGTACAGTGTATTCAGTGCTTTGTGGTGTGGGTGGGTCTATTTAATGGAAATGCCTAGAAGTCTGCATTTTAACACCAAGGCTGTCAAATATAGATATGTAAACATATGAGACTTCACGCAGCGAAGAGGACACAAGGGGAGAGATCTATCAAATAGATGACACCCGAGGATTGTCTTTAAGCTTTCCTGGTGTTGCACACATAAATTAGCACAAGCCGAACTTGGATTAGTCAATTATGCCCGAGGCGGTGATTAGTGTTTAAACACAAACGTTTTGGAGGGGGGATTATCCCTGTCAGCCTAGAGAAGACCCCAACCTTCACCTCTACAAGGTGACAATCTTGACTTTAGCAGGAGTTTAAACCATAACTGAAATCAAATGAGAAGATGAAAACATCACTAACGATGGCAGATTTGCCAATTTTTTTATCATAAACATTGTGTGGCCACTGTAATTGTTGTGACAGTTTATGTTATTTGTTATGATGTCTCTGTTTTCAAGCTCATGTGTTCTTATGAAAACACAGTTGTTGTTTTTTTCCTTTGGCGCTTTGCTTTTTGCTTAATTTTCAATTAAAAAAGAAACAAGGCTTTTATTTTTTATGGCACATATCAGTCTTAATTTGGCAATCTTGGCAGGGTTTTATAAGACTTGCTGTTGTGAAATTGAAGGGCTAGTGTGTTTACACATCCTCTGCATGGTGTCATTTTTGCCATTTGGTGAATGTGGGCAGTGTAAATTTCTCACCCTCCCTCAGTTACTTTATAGAACGGGCTTTACATAGAGGCTATTCACATACAGCATAGTAATGATTGTCTTTGTCCCATTCCTGTCATGGATTACTATAGATTCTTAAAGGGTTTGGCCCGTGGCACATGGAGAAATATGTATTCACCTGTTCCACACACCATCATAACATCCCTCTGCCTTTATCCCTGTCTCACCCTCTTCCTCTTCCTTCCTGTCTTACAGTCTACTAATGTTGTTTATCTTTCTTAATCCACTGTATCTGTTCTTCGATTTTCTTGCTCACTCACCCTTACCAGCTAAGTGATGCAAGGCGAAGTAACTCATGTGGGAATTAACAGGTGAAATGTATGCACCTCATCTCATGCATTGCTGTGCTGCATTACACCCTTCCCTACTCAAACACTGCTCATATGTTTCTCACGGCTGGCAAACAATGAGTTTATATAATTAATTTTCAAAGACATTATTAAGCTAACCTTATATTATAGAGGAGAAGGGGACTTAAGCACTTTTCCCCCTAACAGCAGGGGATTAAGGTAATGACACAGGAAGACAAAGGTAGACAGGTGGTCTGCATGAAATCTCTCCCCTCTTTCATACAATGAGGAAATTAAATTATAAACCTCCACTAATCTCTCTCACAAAGGTTTAGAAGAAATTCCTTCACCTGAAGGTGCACTCAAACCCTCCAATCAGCAGAACTTATAAAATCTGATTTACATTTCTCGTCAGACACTTACTCCAGGCAGCAGTTCACTGCAAGCACAACAGTACATCTCTAAAATCGGTAAAATAAAGTTTGACTTTGTATATTACATCAACTTTTCTTAACTGAATCCTGTAGAAATTTTTAAAGCTGTGCCGAATGCACGTGCAGAGTCTAAATCAGTGTTACAGGCCTTTTGAACATAAAATTGCCTGGATTTAAATATCAATACTCACTGTGAATGAAGTAAAAGCACCTCCACTGAACCTAAACCTTCATTTTTAAGTACATGGTGATAGCTCAGCATTGCAGTGGCAGCATGATCATATTCCCTAGCAACAGGTGATGGGGCTGTGCTCACACTTCACACAGAAGCCTGCTCTCCACACAATGATAACTATTACACTCACATACACAAAGCTGCATTTTGTGCAATGCACAGTGTATATTTTTCACCTCTATACGAATCTACATGGGGGTGAGTGTCAAGCTGCATGATTCTCTAAATTTAGTTCAAGGCCGTGCCAGTCAAGGAGGTGAGCTCATAACTGTCAAAGCCTGTGAAAGAGAGGTGGAAAGAGACAGGAGAGCACACACAAGCCTGTGGATGCCGGCTGCATTATTCTGTATGGAGGAGCCCCTCAGCATGTTTATACTCATTCAGTGAGACAGCTGTGGGCATCTCCAGCCTGCCTATGCCTATGCTTCTCCTAGGCTCTCTAAGCCAGCCCCATTCATCATCCTCCAACAGCCCTTCTCTAATTGGGCTGCATCCCCACCTGCTGTCACTCACCACCTCCTCCACATTGAGCCGGAAGAGATACAGATGTACCTGGTCCGGCACAGCCCTGTCGCAGAATACCAGTCTCTGCATTTGAATTGCATATGTGGGCAGCTGAGCCTCACCAGCTACACTGAGCTGATCCCAGGCACTGCTCCTGTCGGTACCTGCCTGTCCCTCTATCCACAGTGCTTTGGAAGCCTGGTAATGATGTGGCCTATCAGTTTAGTTGGAGATGGGCTACAGTGCTTCAGGGCTGAAGGCATCGTCATGGGTACCTTTGTCCCTCTGTCTAACAGGGACATTAAACATTCCTCTGTGTTGGGCACCATACCTCGTAAAGTTTTGCGAGGCCTAGTTTCATAATAGCTCTTGTTTTATTTGAGTGGAGCCTGCCACTTCAGATAAGAAATGCAGATACCCTTTAGCTGCCAAGCACAGCTAGAAGACATCTAATGAGCCTTTGAGATTTCCTTGCTAAACCTACCATAAAATGCCGGGCGTGCATAGAGATGCAGCTTCAATTTGTCTGAGAGGAATTCCACGGTTTCAGATTTCAGCATAATAGACAAGACACCAACGAAAAGTCTCATTTGCTCAATTTGATTTTATTAATAAATAAAGGATTACCACTTTTGTTCAACGGAAGATTGGGTTGAGATTTGAAACGGCTTGGCTTTGTCTAGTTGAGCTAACCAGAGATTTGCATTTGTTCAGCTTTTTCTTGATTCTGCATTCTGTATACTTTAACTTCCCTGTCAAACAATGCAAATATCATTGTCCAACGCTATTAGTTGCTGACAGAAAAAAGAGCGATGAATTTTTATGAGTATCCCATAAATGCACAGTTATGAATGGCGATAGTTGACAATAAGCACGTTTGGTCACTGGGTCATTTGTTGACCATGTATGTCTTTGTTTAACTCACAAAGACCCAAACATCCATCACCGACCAAAAGCATCTACCGATCCAAATTGTTTAATACCTGTTGATCCACTAATTGTATCAATCCATGTAAATAACTGGTGTAAAATACAGTTTGTCATCTTTTCATGGTCATCAGATATGACCCATGTGGACGTTCAGAGGCTCCGTAGTGAACGTGGAAACACCGTCATCTTCTACAAAATTGTTTCACCAGTAAAACCCATGGGGTTTGATAAATGACAGTGGATGGAAATGCTTGATTTATGTTCAGTTAATGATAGATTTGACTGAAAAAGCCACTTTTCTGCAGTTTTCTCTGTTTTTGGTCAAATACACTTCAACTTTAATCTAGGTTTTTATGAACATCGACATGATCAGTAAGTTAAATACAGGAAAATATCTGATATATACAGATAAAATGCATAATACAGAGGATAATATTATTATAAATGGTGATAAATCACTTAAGAAAGGTTAGATATAGAAAAAAAATTTCATTAGGGAAATGACACTAAAGTAGCACTGGGTCTTTATGGGTAACTGTTAATGTTTCCACCTATTTCATTGAAACTTAAGTTATATAGATGAACAATGGTGGTTTGGTGTTACTTGCTACAACAATAACAATGACCACCAATGAAATGTTTCTTAGAATGGAGTCTTAAGTATGAAGACAGAGTAGTACTAGTACATTTTAAATACTATGCATGTACTTTTTGTTGTTCAGCATCAACAAATGATGGATCTACTATTGTTGAAGTCATATGAAAATGCAAATTTCTATCAAAATTTGGCAGTTAATTGATTTTAAAGTAAACACAAACCACAATGACAAGAATGCATAACAAATTGCAGTGAAGACGCTCATATCCGTCTTCTACATTTAACTAAATGCTCACTTGCAATGTTTAATTGTACGGTTGTTCTCTTGAAACCATATGCCGCTGCCATATCCTGTCTCGTAACTTTTGAGACAAGAAAGTTTGAAATGTCAATTTTTATGTTTTAGGCTACATAAACATGAATACTTGGCTCCTTCCTGCAGACAACATTATGGTTTAAGTGATCTAACCATAATGAGGCATCAGCTGTACAGACAAAACACAGGATGTTCACTTCGACAATAAAAACGTGGAGCAGTCATTTCAAGTTGTTGATGCAGAGAGTTCTGCAGACAGTGAACAGATGATGAATCAAACTGTGAATTTACAATCCCTTATGTCTGTCCTAATAAACACACTGTATGTTGGACTTGCGGTGGATGATATTTCCAAGAAGTAAAGCAACTAGTTTTGTGGTATCTTTCCATTACTGACCAATTTTCAAACCATAGTGAGGCGGAACTGTCAAGCAATTACATGGCAATACAGGCTCTGATAGTTAGTTTTAGAACTACTAATAAGTAATTAGGAACAACTAAATAAAAAACAACAAACATAGTGGTGACTGAAGGAACAAGACAGAGACTTCATTTTTTTTTCCCCAAATGTTTTTATTGAAGAAAAATAGGAAACTTCCAATCACAGCATTACAATTTACCTTCCTTTTTGATACATATATGCATATATGCACAAATTTACACATATACAGTCACGGAAAAATTATTAGACCATCAAAAGTCATCAAAAACAATGCTTATGCAATCAAGTACTAACTCCTGTGTGTATCATATGACTAAAACAGACAATGTAAGAATTTTTTTTTTTTTTTTTAACTAATTTTGGTTATTATCAAGAAAACCATGGAAAATGGCTGGATATCAGCTCTTGAATTAAACTTTTATGAGCTATTTTTGTTGTTATCATTATGTGTGCCCAAACAAATGTACCTTTAATTGTACCAGACATGAAAATGAACAAGAAATTGAAGAAAACAAGGGTGGTCTAATAATTTTTTATGTGACTGTATATACATGCACACATGCATACAAAAACAACAAATGAAAGAGTACTCTAATTACAGTGTGGCAAAAATAAAAATGGAAATAATAATAATAATAATAATAATAATAATAATAATAATAATAATTAAATGTATAATGAAATAAACAAACTGCACCCTCCCACCCCACCTCAGCTCATCCTGACCAGTACAAACTAATGGTTACTTATGTATTATAAAGTACAATAATAGGCACACATTCAAACTTCATATTTAAAGGTGCCATATGTAGGATTGTGGCCAAAACTGGTACTGCAATCACATTCAAAATACTGTGGAGCGTGGTATCCTCTCCGCCTCCCCCCAGACTGGAGGTTGCCAGATCCAGCATGAGTGTCTACTACTTGCGTTTCCACTAATCCTTGCCACCACACCATAAATTTCATACAAACAAAATCATCACCAGACTTATAATAGGCCAGGACAAACGTCCTGCCCACTCAGATGAAAGTTTGCAAAGATAAAGGAGACAGAGAAAAGGTAAATGAGCCTTAAGTTTCACTTTTACTTCCACGAAGTACAAGCGGCACGGATCACTACCCCCCCCCCCCCCCCCCCCCCCCCCCCCCGACACACACAGTATTATAATAAACTGGCTGACCCCTGACCCCCCCCCCCCCGGCCGAACCACCGAGCCCCCCTTTTGGATTTCGCACCACTACATGAAGAGGTCACTTCCACAGAAAACACTGGACGACAAGGAACTACCATTTCAGGTGACAAGTCCTACACTGGTACCCAGTCTCTTCACCAGTCCCGGACCGGCAGTCTCTTCACCAGGGCCAGGAGAAGAGACTGCAGCCCGGCCCCAGGAGAAGACACCAACGGTCTGGGACCTGGGACTGGGACCTGAAGAGACCGCGGCCCCAGCTCTCAGTGGTTCTTTTACCAGTGGTCAGACAAAGGCAGAGCCGGCGTCAGTCTTCAAATTCTTCTCTGCTTTCATCCATCTCCATATTTCAAAATCATCTCCTGTACATATCCTTGTTTTGTTTCTCACTTTGTTGCGACGTATTTGGGAATAATAAGAGTCCTTTTAGGTTTATTAACGTCAGACATTTATGATCAGAAATGTTCCAGCTGCAGCTCAGTGGGAACTGGCAACATGGATGCTGAAAGGCTACTGACTCTGTGATTGGAAGACAGGTGATGGGTGGAGCACCAGACCAAAACACACAATGAACATCATTTAGGGGCTGACACTTAGCTTTTCAAATGCAAATATTCTGGCTGGACTACTACTGTCAGTAATATCAGTATTTGAAATGACAATGATTCCTTAATGTCTGGTGATAGTCAAGGCCATTTTATAATTACTTAGAACATAATTCCTACATACTGCACCTCTAACTCTCTCTACAAGTCATCCCATACATTAAAGCATTTCCCACAACATGTACAAACCTATATTAATAGAACAGTAAATTATGTTTAGAGAATGTTTTGATATATTCTTCTCAATAAGCATTTTCAATCAGTCAAACAATGAAACATAGTCTAAAAAAGAGAAAACCATCTGTTGAGGTCCTGCCTAAACTGCTGCACAACTGTGAATGAAGCAGATGTTTATTTGGTTTTTTTTCCTCTTCCACGACACAGACTGTGAGGCTTGACCTTACTATCAAACATTTGTCTTAAAATTCAGGAACGACAAACATAATTTGTGGCATTCTGGCCAATTAAGATAATTAGAATAAGCTTTATTTGTCATGTTGATGTTCTAAATTTTGACATCTTTTTTTTACTCACCATCAGTTAGTTACATAGTAGTGGCATATTGGTTTTTTATGAGTAATTATGAATCACTTTTTAAAGCCTTTTTCTGTATCTGCACGAGCTCTATGTTTACTAGGTCAGTACAATAGTTAACCATCAAAAATATCTTAATTACTAATTATTAATAGTAAATATGATCATCCTTCCAAGGTCAAGACTCACGACTGAATGAACTGAGAAAGACAGGAGTCTGAGTCTCTTATTTTTCATACACAAACAGACTTTCAAGGACTCACCACATACAAGCATTTAACCCCCCCCCCAATCCCTGTCTGCCTCACAACATTCTTCTTCTCTTCCTGTCCCCCTCCCACAACCAAATCCATTGAAAAAGTTCCATCACGTGACCACGTGTACTGTGTTTATAATGTCTTATGTCTAATGTATGTGATGTATGTGCTTGCATTATCTTCACTGTAATTCTTTCGAAGGATTTGTGTTGGGTGCATGCGCATGCAGCGACCGGTAGTGACCAAGAGCTTGCTGCAAAACAAATCTACCCACAGGTATAAATAAAGTCACCTTGAACCTTGATCTTACTAGTCTTTACAGGCCTTACAAACACCACAGAATAGTCAGTCTCCCTTAAAAGCAATTACCATATCAATTTTAATGCAACAAAACAACAAGTGTCTTGTAGAAGTTTTGTGGCACTGAGTGGCGAGGTTGCAGGTTGCAATCATCTAAATACTTCCAAATTTTTCACTATAGTAGCCACTTTAGATCCTTCATTAGAGCCACTGTTTGTGTATGTTCATTCTGGGCTTTGGGGGTAAAGGGATATTAATCCTGGTCCAGACTAAACACAAAATGGACATACAATTTTGATTGATTGATTGATTGACTGATTGATTGATTGATTGATTGAAATCTTCATTTCAAACATGTAGACAGTGAAATCAAAGCAAAATCAACCAACAAAATATCAGTAATACATAAAATAATAATACATAAAAGGTTGATAAGTACACAAAAGAAAAAAATTAAATTAAAAAAAAAAAAAGAAAATGAAATTAAACATGCTCAAAAAGGAGTAGGGAAAAAGTAAAAAATTATGTACTCCCACCCCCAATCTCAATAGAAAAAAGGAGAAGGTTAAATCCTATTGGATCTAATGTAGAAACATAGTAATGCAACATGGTGGGCCTTGTACAAAAGACCATTTTTTATTTTTGTGTAATTATACACACATAATCATAAAGATGCAGTTCCATTTCTTCACCATATGTTAAATGTTAGTTCTTTAAATATCACTCAAAAGAATAAAGCGAGGTCTTGCTCACAGAAGGTTTGAAAATGTATTTAAAGTCATTTTCGTCATTACTCTGTAAAATGCAAGTCAACTGATTGTTGTTTATTGATTGATTATACTGGCCCTTTCATGAGTATTAGGGTGAATGTGAAAGCTAGCTCAGATGGTGGAAGTGTGTTTTGGTATAAGGGCCTAATGTTAACTCATTACATTTTCACCCACATACAGTACCTCAAGCCATGTTTCCATCTGAACGATGCCTTATTCATTTTGCACCAGCTATGAGATTAATAGAACCCAACTACTGCCAGCAGCTGCACTGGGTTGGAATATGGCCTTGAATTTGTATAAGGGTAAATCTGAGAGTGTGGGTATACAGGATGTTACAGATTTTCTAAAGTTGGACTCCTGTCTGGATGGTGTGTAAGGACTCACTGAAATCCTCAAGACTCGATTAGGAAGACTAAACCAGAACACCTGCAGGTTCAGTCTCTGAGATGACAGCATGACTAGAATTAATGGTGGAACAGTTCACGGATAATTCTTGTCCATGTATGTACAGTAGTTGACTTTCATCACCGCATTCATTCATTCAGAAAAAATCAAGAAAAAAAATATGAAGTAATTCATTCCTTATGTTCCTCTACTTTTGTCAGCACCTGTTTTTTTTAACCATAAGTTGTGAAAAAGATGCTGCCTGCTGTGAACATCATACAAACTATGATGTTCATATTATATCATCATTTTGTGTAAGAACGCACTTCATTTACAGATTTTATATAATCGGTGCAACTAATTTGTTCATCATCAACAGTATGCAAAATGTATTTGGTCACTGTTTTCTCAGTATATACTAAATGCATAAAGCAATGCATCATCCAGGGATGCATCTGTATGTACTTCAATCCCCGTTTCAAACACAGACACTCGCACAGGAAAGAAAAACATCTGTGCAAGCCAACCCCCTGCTTACATACACACAGATAAAGCAGATGTACAGTCTGAAACTATAATCATATGTATAAACTCATATGGTACAATAAAATGTACAAGACAGTAAGTCAAATACCAACATCACACGTGGCAGATTTAGTGCCAGATGTTAAACACGTAAGTGTTAACAAAGAATGGGTTAAACATTGTTTTGACTTTGCATTGCATTGTTTTCTGCACATCTGACTCAGCTTTAATTTGTAGTCTAGGGGAATGAGCGGGTCACCAGAGCAGATGTATGAAGCTAAAACACTTGCTGTTTGCCTGAACCTCCTACTATCTGCATTAAACCAAAGCTGTAACACCAACAGTTGAATAGACAGGTAATTTCTTGTAGCACCTCTTTAAACATGTGCTTTAATATTCCTGTTCCTTTTGATATCATGTCATTTTTGTGTATTTATTTATTTTTGTTTTCTGTGGTAACATCTTCTTTAATTGAGTGGTTAGAATAATGGATAAAAGAATAAAATATGTTACTATGTCAGTTGTGACTTATTATGCAATAAGAAAACGTGCAGGGGTCAGTCATCACTGGGAAACTGGACCCTAGAATAAAATCTTGTGTTTGAAGTGCTGTTCACTCTGAGGGCTAGTGTTGCATGTGCAGGAGATATGCTAATGAGGACAGGCTTTGATTGGGCCACCCACGTCAGTGACTCGGGCTGACAAAGGTGCACAAGGCTGCATCCGCCAGCCTCATTAAAGCCCTGTCCAATTATAGAATAGTAATTGATCGTCTGCTTTGTGTGTTTCTGCCCTCTCTCCTTGTCTCCAAAGTATGCTCGAGGTCAATTTAAAATGCATCAAAGCTGTAACATGGTTAAATCCCCACAGACAGTTGCTGGCCTTCCTTGGCTCTTTGTTAAGCTCATACAAGCACCTGCGTACTAAGTATTGTCCCTGTTTTCTAGTTTATCACTGCCTCCTCCTGCATTGTCAACTCGTCTTGTCATACTCTGGAGATTTCAAGGGTGAAATATCAAGGACTGCAGGTGATGTAGAGTGGGTGAACTATTACTGTTGTGTTTTGGCAAATAACAAAAACAGTATAAAAGCATTTTGTCTGGTACACATGAAAACTGTTGTGTGCAGATGTCTATAGAAAAAAATGTCTAAATTCTGAAAGGCATGGTGAGAATAGTCAAGATAAGTAATGAGCATGATATAACTGTGTGACCGTTGTATGTTCACTTGTTTAATGCGCGTGTTTAAACACAGAACTGTAAGAATCTGACTATGTCAACGAGATAGAAATGGTAGTAGCAAATATTCCTCACCCCCCCACACACCCCTGTGTCAGTCTGTTATTTCATACTGGGAGAAATGATTTGTTGTTTTCTTTTAGATGAGACAGGGTGGCATGGGATCCTGAACTCTCCAGCGCAAATAGAGAGAAATAAACATCGAATCGTGCTTGTCACAGCCACAGACAACCATCAGGATGTCGAAACAACACTGGCACAAACACGCCAGTTCCTTCAGATCTCCATATTTAGATACGTGCAGTGTGTGCAAGAGCACAGGCAACAACTTTCAACAAACTCACAGAACCTTGCCTCTCATATTGACAGGGACTAAGTTCAACTGATTCTCGAGTCAATCAGTAGCAGAGGTCTAATTTATCTCTCAATTAGATCTCTCCTGCTGTATCGCTTTGCTCTGTCATGATTTGTATGCCAACTAAGATGGCTCCACTGCTGCCCCATTATGAATAGAGACATTGCCTTGTGTGGCCTCATTATTAAATAAGTAAGGGGATGGAGGAGGCAGACAAACGTTTTTAAGCCCTGTCGGAGAAGACGCCATAGCCATTAGAGGCTGAACATTAACAACGGCAAGAAACAACACAAACCAGAGGAGGGGTAGGGGGGGAGGATAGAGGATGGGAGGGAATGAGCTGGACAAGGAAGAAGGATTTGTAATTATGGTAATGTTGCCACCTTGTTATGATAGTCTGTATTGCATGAGGTCTGGTTTAGAGAATAGCTCAATCAAAGACACAGAGCTAATGGTGTATTCAAGGCATCTGGGTTCAGGGCTTCACCTGGTCTTCCACTCTATTCCTCTGTTTTAGTCTGTAGTATATGTCTGGGGGGGGGCTGTTAAAATTCATTGTTGTATCAAAGCAAAAGAATGATAAATTGAGAGTTAAAAATCATCTTTGGACTTCAAAACAGGCATGTGCATCTTCAGTGGCAGGACTGAATGCATTAAATGCTATATGAATTGTCCCTTTATTGGTGCCATTTATTACAATGATGAAAGCTCTTGGTAATTATCAATTTTGTTTAAGCACATCTGAGAGCTTTGTGTGCCACACTAATGGACGCCACCGGTGAAGCCAGTCATTCAGATTTGTGTCAACGAGTCATTAAGCCGCCTTTGAGGGAAGTCAGCAATCTGATCCATCATGACAATAATGAGATGAAGATGAACTCATCAATTTCACTCTCCCAAGAATTGTGTATGGTATATGGATAACAATCACTGTCTATTCCTCTGCTTTCCCTCCTCTTTGTACCATCTTCCCCTTTCTTGAGATCCTTTTTTGTCATCTTTATACCTAGAGATGTACTGGAACAATACAAGAATTGTGCTTTTCTATGTAAAGTTGATGCACAAACTTAAGCATGTGTAAATGCAATTGGTCCTGAGTAGCACAGTGTGAGGTGAAAATGTGTCCATGCAAATACTGCAATACAAGGACAAAAAGACCAATGGTTTTAACTAGAGTGAAAAAGTTTGTACGTATCCTTGTTTTCCTACTGTGCTTCTAAAAGTGTACTGACACTGGAGACTGCATGGAAATATTGAGGTAAATAATGACAAGAATAGAGTTAGTGGTGAGGTCTGGCATCAGTCAGAGGATAATGTGTCAATCAAACACTCACAAATGATGAGAGCATCAGTTTCTTGCTAACTTACAGTAAATACACGTATATGTTTGCTGTTTGCTCGATTTTCCCTCAGAATACTCGTAAGTTGAAGTCGATCACCCCAAGCCATTTTCTTTCAACTGTATTTTCTATTTCTGACTTACCTTACCTCATTCGACAAAGCAAACAAAGGGATGCATCTCCAGCCTAAGTGGCTCCATCGCTTATTTCTCTTGTATAGCACAACAAACAAATCATGTCGTACATTAGGTGTGTATTATTTCACATAAAATATCCCACAATGAATGAAAACAAAATAAGAATAGATAGAATTCCACTGTCTTGTTTTGTTGGAGAATTTGCTGCCACAGAAATAGAGTTCTGAACTTATAGCAGGGTGATTCTTTTTCCCTTGCATGGGGAAAAAAAAAGTGAATATATGACAGTAGGAAAGAGAAGGGTTTGAAAAAGTTATTTTGTTTGGTTTGGTTTTGTTTTGTTCTATCTTGAGGGATTCCTTGGGTCTAAAATAATACATCCAGCAGTATTTTAAAAGTGAATGCCTCTGTATGGCTGATTCTTGATCCTGCATACTATATAAACTACCTAACCTCATAGACTACCTTAATATGCAATTGTTCATTTAGCCTTTAAGAATATTGTACCCACCTGTGACCTCAGGCAGCTTATGCAGTTTCCATTTCCTCAATCTGCACTTCATCATGAAGCTGGCTGATCATAACCAGCACTTAATGATTCATGAACAGAGAAACTAATGGAGTACTTTACACGTTGTAATCGAATGAGGCCATTATAGTGAAACTCGCTCCCTACTGTGGACTTTTGAGCAAAGAGGGACTCGGAATATGATCATCAGATGCATCAGACATGGAGAGATGGCACAGACTGGCATACGCTTTGGACTAAGATCTATATTACCGTGTCTTTTAAAAGACAGTAAGCATACGGGTACACATTTAATCCTGGGAGCCAAGGTCATAAAACTGATGAGATCTTTCTAAATGCAGACTCTTTAACTTGTCAATGGCTTCAAAAAAAAAAAAAAAAAAAAAAAAAAAAGGAGAAGGCCCTACTGATTACACAAGAAGGATGGCACTTTGCATCATAATACAAATCACTCTTTAACATAATAATTCATCAAAGACCAAACAGCTGCCACTTTTACACAGAGATCCTGGAAAAATGTGAGATGATGATCCCACCTTTTTGTCATCATTGACCATTTTAGTCAAGTCAAAGGAGTAACAGAGGTGAGACAGGCTGGACTTTTACACAGCGGACCTGCGTTCCAGAATCAAAGGGGCAGTGATGCTTAACTTGCATAACTTGAGTGTTCCTAACCTCTCCAGAGTCTTTTTTTTTTTTTTTTTTTTTTTTAAATTGAACAATGAACAATTGAACAGTATGTATACATAATATGACATGAAAGTAGGATTAAAAAAAAAGTTGTCACATTTCCCATTCAAAAATATTTTACATTTTCAATATATAGACACAAATGTAAGTAAAATTAAAAAAAAAATAAAAATAAAAAAAGGTCAAGGTATGAAAATAGAAATTATGTAAATTAGATAAGGTTATATATTTGACACAGTCTTTATTTTACTTGCTTTAGAGTTCATAATGTTCTTCAGATTATCTAAATAACTGTAAAAATGTGCTTTAAAAACAATAATATTAGGACGCTGATGTGCCAATTTACTGCAATGAATGTGAAATTTGGCAAATATTACTAAAAGGTTAATGATATATCTTTTTTCTGGATTTATTTGATCAATTAGTGAAAGGCCAAATAAAACATGTTGAAAGTTCAATTTACATGAAGGGTCAATTTTGATGTTTATGAAATTATTTAAATCAATCCAAAATACATGCAAGTAGGTGCAATCTCCTCTCCAGAGTCTATCATCATTCCACAAATGTTAGCATGAATAGAGTCCACTGCCCGAAGTGACAAATGCTTGCGGATCTTGGCGTCTCCCCAGTTTGACATCTTTCTGGTCGCATTGATATATTTGTTTAGTGTACACGACCCGCACCCCAGGCCCGGGGGTCGCACATGCAGTACGTCATCAAAATGTCACACCTTGGTTGCAGAACAAGAGGTGTTCCTTTTGCATAGCGTTCTGGAATCATGGCTCTGTTACTACCTCCAGAAGCGTTACAAAGCTGCGATAAAGGTGGGACCAAATGATCCCACCATTTCGTTAACACAGATGTCTTTCTGGAATAAAGGCGAAATATTCCCTGAACAGAAGTGCTGTGTAAAAGGAGCTAGTGACATATATAGGACAACTAAAGCAGATCAGTTAAAGGAGGCAGTGACTGAAAGAAATTAGCGATGGATTTTTATTTCCATATTTATAGATTTAGTCCTACATGTAATGTGTAGAAGGCGACATGTACGATGCAAATATAACATATGTAATGCATCTTTCATATTCATGTACATATTCATTTACATGTACATTCTAAAGACACACAGCAGCACTCCCATGTGTAATCATGCCCACACAGACACAGTGCCATTCATTCACCTCTCTTCCTCTGTCTCCTGCTCTGCTACATCTCTTAGCTTTTCACCCACTTCTTGGGTGCCAGCACTTGTTGGAAGGAAGTGTTGGCAATTGTCTTCTCCTGCCTTGTCACCAAACAACTTTGTCACACTTCACTGCCAGCTTAATTCTCAGACATCCCTGTCAAGAAATGACATTTAATTTTCACACCTCTTCTCTCTGCTATTCTTTCTTTCATGAATTTTATTTTTGAGCGCACCCCCAGTGCATTGGCTGTCTGGCAGTATCGATATCTCTGACAGTATGGAAATCTTTAACTCAAATGAACACTCCCACTATCTTTGTCTTTCTTCCACTTGCAATGTATTATGACAAAGGTAAGTCATCATTAAAATGCCATGTCACCTCTATACCACACAGTAACAGTACGTCCCACACATCTCCCTTTCTCTCTAAGTATGTACAATAAAAAATGACAGTTCCTCATTAATCCTTTTGTAAAGTGTATTCAGTTCTGTTGTATTCTAAAAATATAATACGTTATTGTTGGTTTTGTTTTGCCTTGTTTTGAGCTGAATATCCTACTGTGGTAACATTTTACTATATGGCATTCATAAGAAAATGCTTAAAAACTGAAACCTAGATAAACAGAGCTCATTTTGGGACTTGCTGTGGCTGTGTTTCTGTGCCTGCAGTATAAGATGTGTGCTTCCCTGTCTCTTTCTTAGCCCAGTAAATTAAAATGCTGCTCCACTTCTTAGTTTTCATAAGATTAGGGAGAGTGCATGTTCTAGTCTGCTGTTTTATCCCCCCATTACATGTAGGATGAGAGCTTTACTTCCTAAGGGTTTCCATTTTAGCCAGGATCAATAGCCAAGTACTTGTTGGCCAGAGTGACTTTGGTCCTCGGTGTTCAGTCTTCTGAGTGGGCCACGGTTTGACAGTGGCCCGTGTGAGCAGGAAACTGTACTTAAAAGAACAGAGCTCAGTTTTTGTCAAATCTATTTCCTCTCTACAAGTTTGAGGCTGTTATGACAAGTCCTTTTCATGGTGTAAGTAGGTGACTGGAGGGAGCTGATCCAAATGGCCGAAACAGCCCTGGTTCATTATCAAGAGACCTAGAATTTGAGATTATAGGTGATTACACTCATCCATCCCCTTTTCTGAAAAAAAAAAGAAAAATCTGTTTAATCCCCCCTCTCTGGTGAAGCTTCGGAGGGCGCCCAGGGACGGCTGGCATCCATCATAGGCCTAAAAAAAGCACAGAACATACGGAACCAGGAGGAGCCCTGGCCCTCGTTCGCGGGGAAGAAGGCCAGTTGGCCAGTGAACAAGAGGTGCTGGGTCTGATCGGGCAGAGGGAGACGCCACTTGGCCGCAGATCACAGCGGTCAGTGGGGACATTGTTGGCCCGCCGGCTTGCGTTGGGAGCTCTCATGGAAAATGGGAGGGGGGAGCTGGGAGTTCAGTGTTGACCTTAGACTCAAAGCTGCAGTCACAACACAGCGGCCATCTCCTTCCAACTACTGTCTTTGACAGCCTTGACTGACGGCTCACAGAGCTGCATGTTTGCTGCTCTCTCAATTTGTGATGGATTATTAATGCCTACATGCTGATTTAGAGCAATTTGAGAGACACTCATATTTAACTTGAAGCCCATTATTTTTTATGCAAATAATGTTTTTCACAGATTTCACAATGAAACGTCACACATTTTCTTTTAGTGAATCCCTGAGAGGAAAAAAGGCAGTCCAACCACATCACAAGTTTCTGACTACACTGTTTCTTGTTTGAAACCCGTCCTTTGAATCCATGTGTGGATTTATGGAATGGGAGCCTGGTGTGCAGACTCCATTTAAAGTTTGAATTGATAGACCATATTGATCACCTAGAGAGTTTTGTTCTCATTAAATGCTGCCGCTTAGGTCAAGTTCACACAGAGTCTTTTCTCTTCAGAGTAATTCTGTTTCAACCAGTCATTCAACTATACACAAGGCATTTTGTGAACTGAGAGACACAAACAACAAGGTATTTTTCTCATCTTTGTCAATGTGGTGCTTATTCATTCTTTCCATTCTTGTGATTTCATGGAAGTCAGTAAGGAATTGAAATCATAAGCTTAGAATAAATGACAGGTAGTGCTGAAAATCACTGTGAGCTGTGTAAAGCTCCATGAACAGGATATGTCCTTGTCTTCATAAGGAAGAAAGAGAGGTCTTATACACACAGTTATGAGTGATTTATTCTAATATTCTTTTTTTCTGTTATTTGTTTTTCTCATGTATTTGACGAAAAAATTCCAATAAAATCAGGAATATTAAGATGTAATGTTTACATCTTAATCAAGTTCACACAGTTTTACTAATGTAAAACTGTGTAAACTTACATCGTATGTTACAAATGTTTATGTGTCGTGAGCAATGTCACAAAAGCCAGATTTTCTTGCTACATTTCTGAGGTTGCTGTTTTTTGGATTTTCTCAGTAAATATTGTTGTACCACTGATTTGACAAAGACCATCAGGTAGCCTGATGCAATAAAATCACACACAGTTAAACACAGCGTAGTCAAATGACTGTTGTTTTTCTGTCTGTGTCTAAACAGATGTGGTGATTACAGCCATATGGAGTGGTCAGCCACTGTAAACTATTTTCTATTTCACACACAAGCTAGAATGCCAGAAAATGGGTTATTTTTCATTCTTTTGCATTGGCATGTGGTAGACAGAAAACCTGACATTCATTGTTTTCAATACGAGAACAACAGTAAATCCATAAAGTACCACCTACTGCTCTGCAGACAGAACTTGACAACAAAAGCTGAATCTCCCAGCCTTCACCTTCTACAGAAAGCGTGATAAACAAGATACAAAAAAATCTGACAAAATGAATGCAGTCAGATATGTTTGTGCAACAAGACTCCTCATCCTGTCTTACAATGACGATAAAGCAGGGAATAAGCAAAACCTTTCTTTGTTTCAGTCCCCAGGGGAAAATCTACCATCAAATTTTAGTTAGTTTGATCTATTCTTATATTGAAAGTACAACCTAATCAGTGTTTTAAAATAAGCTACATTGAGAAATAGATTTTTTCTTTTCAAATTATATTAAACTTCTTGTGTGTGGATTGTTTGGTTTCAGTTCGCCTTTCTTCTCAGTAATAATCCATGAGTTCAGTAGAATAATACTCATGTTTCTGATGCTGTTATGAAGTTTTATAATGATGTAAACTATTTATACAATACCTTTGCCTCAGTACAACCCTGACTCACGCAGAGCACATTCACACACAACAAAACTGTGACTGTGAATGTAATATAACTGTAATGTTATCTGCATTAGTTTCAACACAATATTGAAACATAATGCATATAATATTTAATTATAGCAATTTAATATTGTTAATTAACATCGTATTACAGTGGCAGAATTGTTGATTGAAATTGCTGAACCTAGATGTGAATTTTTCATGATGTATTTCATTCTCCCAAAAGATCAGACTATTTTTCCATTTAATGGTTAGATTCAGGCACTTACAGCCTTTGATTTGGTTCATAGCAGGGGTAGGCCCCCCACAGCTCTTGATCCAGATGTGGTTGTAGCTTCTCTCTCTTGGCTTTGTCCAAATACATAAAGAACACATTAAATTATATTTGAGCGTTTCATACATTTTGTTACCATTGTAGGCTAAAGCCATTGTTACACAATCCTTCTGTAACACTGTATAGCCTATAAACATATAGGTTTTTGTTTTTGTTTTGTTTTGTTTTTTTAATATTTAATGGACCAAAATATGACATATGCTATGTTATGGCATGCATTTCTTTATAGACTTCATAGTTTCTAAGTAAGCCTACACATGCTGTTGTATTCCAAAAATATCAACTGTAATTTTAGAAATGCACCAAACACTGCCTTATTGCAATGAAATGTCAAATAAAAGTACCAACAATCATAAATAGGCTACCACAGAGTAGCTGCCTAGAGGATATATTTTTTTCACGGCTCCAAATAGATTTTTATTTCTCTTTTAGGTCAAAAAAGCCTCTTTAGATTATAAAGGTTGCTGACCCCTGGTTTAAGGAAAGATGCCAGGGCTACAACTGAATATGGAATAAGCCTGTAAAGATGAAAAAAATAACTCAATATGTAATTCTTTTTAACTCTTTTTCTGACCCCAAAGCAAAGCATTATATTTGACTAATCCTAAACACTTAGCAAAGTCAGGATGCATTCTCATTCAGTCCAGTTGCAAGTCCTGTGTCGTATGTGTCTGCCATCCACCACAACTGCCTCCTGCACATTAGAGAGGAAGAACGTGCAGAAAATGTAGTGTCATATCACATTTCCATACAGCAGGGACTGTTATATGTGTTATAAATGTAATACTACCCACCTTGCATTCATTACAAAACATATTTTCTGAGACAGGGTTGCTCAGTAACTAGGACGTGCCCCTGAGAATTACTTAAAAGATAACAAGGGGACATGATCCTCAATGATTTTCAACATTGAAAACACAAATTAACAGGGCGTTTGTCCTCTCTTAATTGTCTTGTTATTCTGACACGACAGCACTTGATCAAGAAACGGAGGTGACCGACAAATGTCCCATTGTACCTCACAGCCTCAAAAACAGCTCCTCTGCTCTCACTGCTTTCCCCACCTGTCAGTGAAAGTCAGGTAAGGACTCGTACTGCAGAGTGTCACAAACACAACACAGATGAGGACTAGACCACACTGCTGGGAGGAGGAACAGCCCTCTGACCAAAAACGCTGCTCATGATTCATTCATTACATCGTTAACAGTTTCCAGAGTGTCAACAGCTTGTCTTTGAAGTGATAATCTTAACATTGAGTATGTCCTTGAATTTTTTTCTCTCCATTAAAATGGTTAATAGGAAATGATTTCTATAATTCAGTAAGGAGGAGATCCCTGAGCCTCCTGTTAGTTAAACCATGTCTAATAAATCTGTGGGGAAAAGATAGAAAATACAAGAAGCTCCTATAAAGCTGAGGGGATTTCTCTGAAGTTATGCAATTAAAAGCAGTTATAGAGAATAATTCAATGGATATATGGATTTTATAAACTTACCATAGTATATAGATTATGTATGGTAGAATCTGATACATTTTAAATTAAAATACACCATTATTTATGACACTGTATTCATTTCAACTTTAACAATGTCTGTCACTATTTCTCAAAGATTAAAAGAATTATTATTTTAACCCATACCATGATCTTCTCTTAACCTTCACCAAGTCATTCCTTCAAAAACAAACAAAGTGAATGATTTGTGGAGATGACTGATTTATAAAGGTCTTATTATGATATGAATGATACTATCAAACTAAAAGCCTCTTTAGATCATAAACAGGTTGGTCCAGAGAATTGCAAAATAAAATACGAGGATCATGATTCCCTAATAGATGTTTTTCTATTCAGTTCGGAGGTTGGGGTTTATGACTAAAAATATTACACAAACACAGTGATAAAGACTGTTTTTTTTTTTTTGTTTTTTTTTTTTTTAATTACATTACCATTTAAACACTGTGTGGTGATTAACACCTCACAGCAAGAAGGTCCTTGGCCTTTATGTGTGGAGTTTGCATGTTGTACCCATGTCTATGTGGGTTCTTTCGGGGTACTTGGGCTTCCTCTCATTGTTCAAAGACATGCATTTTAACCCTGTAAAGCCTGAACCATTAAATCATTGACAGAAAATTCCAGTTCTTAATGAAGCCTTTACTGGTCCTTCTGAACAACCCCAAAAATTGTTTTTAAGTATCAATTTCCATGTATCATTTTTGTATCATATTTGATACATTAGGTCTCAATGCTCAAATATTATTATTTCTGAACAAACAAAAACATAATGTAACACAAACATGTCTAACAAATTGGTGATTCCTTTTCAAAATTAGCAAAGTTCTGCCTCCTTCCTCATTAATGACAATCTTGTAGTGTCACTGGAAAGACCTCTGGTGAAGCAATTCCTCCCCCCTGGTGGATTATCTGTGTATTGCATGTATCTAATTGTATACATCAGGTTTTTCTAGAAAAAAAATATCACACTGATCATGTAGAGGGCTTCAAAATTCATGTATCAAATATGATACATTTGGCATTATAGGGTTAATTGGTCAATCTAAATCACCCATAGGTGTGAATGTGAGTAAATGGTTAATCGTCTGTATATGTCAGCCCTGTGATGAACTAGCGACACATCCAGGGTGCATCCCATCTTTACCTGTTGGTACCTGGGGTCGGCTCCAGCATCCCTGTGACCCTCTCATGGATTAAGCGGTTCAAAAAAGAATGAAGGAATGAATGAAAGTCTGAGCAAAGCAGAGGCAACACAATTCATAAACTGTAAAAAAAAAAAAAAAAAAATTGCAAGACTAATCATCATAATTCTTTGAATGCACTTATGATGAAAGGTCATCTTTGTCAAGGCTGCAATAGAGATTTTTTTTGTCATTTAACTCTATGGCTGTAAACCTAAAAACTATTCATATGTTGAGCAGCAATGAGCAAAACGCTGTATTTCTTATCTTGTATAAAGTGTTCTGTAATTGTATTAATGCTGTAGGTTTGATGTTATTTATTTATTTTTTTGCCTCTTCATCTCATTAGTGCAGCAATTAGTTGAGATTAAAATGGAAGCAAGGTTCAAAGAATGATGAGTGTGCAGATCATCAAAGGGCAACAGCAATAAGAGGACAGATAGTCATATTAATAAACCTTTATTGTCAAATGTTATTGATTTCAGAACAAAACATGCAAGAGGAATCAAAAGAACATGCATTAAATGAGAACATAATATCCAGCTTAAAACCCATCACATCACATCAAAAAAAAAAAAATCTTTTAATACCAGGGCAATTTATTTCAACTGTTCACCCTAGCACACTAATATAACCCACTGTTAGTCATAGTATGATTAAAGGCAGGACAGAGCGGTGGTAACAAATCCTCACAGTAAGCATTATACATGCTCATTTCAAGCTTATGTTCTAAGAGGGGACTTTAAACACAGGCATATGGTGACGGTTTTATATCATGCTTAGTAATCCCACTGGGGGGTATAATCAATAAAGGACATGCTCTTTAGATGTATAAACTCTTTTTGCATAAAGAACCAAAATGAGGGCTTTCATACAAAAAGATTAGACTCTGTCATCCCTGCTTTGAAATACTGGTAACTGAGCAAATTATACAACTGTCATCCTGTAACTTTTAATCATTTTGCATATAATGATGAAACTATTTATAGGCTTTCTTGTGTTAATTTCAGTTGGAATAAAACTTGTTCAGAATACATCATCTGAAATATATATTTAAGTAATTTGATAAAGGGTGAGACAGACAGTGATCTTTTATTGCCCCCAGTTTTCTTGGAGACAGGCTTCCCACAGGACATGGTGTATGTTTAGTTTAGCTGGAGGTTGGGGTTGATTGAGAGAGGGATATAAGCTCTACTCTTCATAACTGGGCCGTTTAGTCCCCTGTGACCCAGTCTCTCCGCCTTTGGCAAACACATCATTTTATTGTGACCCCAGCCGGCAGCCAAACAGTCAGCCCATAAGCCATCAGTAATGAAAAGCACTAATTCCAGCCTAGTGAACACTACCAGAGAGGCCCAATTCATATTCATGTGCTGAGTTCCTTCCTTGCACTCCGTGTCAACCTATTCATCCATTCATTGCACTCATGGAAACTCTCGCATACAGCATCCTCAATTTACTTGACAAGCAGAGTAGCCCCTCAAGGTTTGTTTCAAGTAAAACAATTAAATATAACAAAGGGGTTTGGAATGATTAAGGCGTCTCTCAACTGCAACAAAATAATTTCACTAGTATGTTGTTTGTTTTCAAAATATGGAGAACAGGTTTCAAAATCCTCTGATGATAGCATCGTATGCTTGAGTAGATCTTACCTACCAAAGGATGTCATTCATACAGTGAATGTGACATTTTGCAAAGGTTTGATGAATTACTCTGCATCTCATCCAACTGAGACATTCTCTCTCACATTTTTTGCCCAAAGCTGCAGATTAAAAAATTAATCTACAATTCCCCTGTTTAGCAATCACACACATTTAAAGGTATTATGCACCCACAGGAGACTTTGCATGTACTAAAGTGTGTATTCTCAGCCGGGTGCTTTTGCGGAGGCTAGACATGCCAGCAGGGCTTACAGCCCACGTCTGGGTGATTCCAACAGCTGTTTCTATGAGCCTGGGGAGAGAGCATGTCAAGTAGGATGCCTTCTGCTGTCACCAGCTCCTTAAGGTGTTTATTAAAAAATGTTAATGTCATCAACACACATATTGATAGTGGTCCTTGTGACAAAAATCTGGCAGTACTCAAGTACTTCAACTGGTGGGTTGATGGAAGTGCGTACCAGTTTTTACACCCGCACAGTAGGAGGTGTTAGTGGGCAACACAGTTCAGAGAGGTCCCTCAGGCAGCAAGGGATTTACTTTAGATGTCTTAGTATCTCCGGTGTTGGCAAATATTGATCAGGTCTCTTAAATTAAAAGAGAAGTAAATCGAAAATTCACTTTTACACAAGGACGCATCCACATGCTGTCCACAAACACAGAATCTGTCTCTGCTTCCCCCTGCTTCTCCTCAAATCCCAGCATATAATGTTTTAGTTATTGCAAATTTCTATTATTTAATTCAAGCATGAAAGCAAAACATCGGGTAATATCCTGCTGAACCCATGGACAGACACCAATTCAGACATGTCAACTGGAAGGCTAAGTTAAAGGGGATTTAAGTAATTTATGACGTTTATCGACCTCTATTGGAATCCAAGGGATTGCATCAACACCCATAGATCTCTTTCTCATTCGTTGCACAGACAATGAATATAAAAGTCATGTTTTCCCTTTTAAGAAATGTGAACTCATGCAACAGCAAAGACACAATAGAAATGTTTGTAGAGGAGGTAGTACACACAATTATAATCTAATCTAAATTCATTTTTTATGGTTTTCCATTGTGCATATTCATACATGATTGTTTGAGGATGAACAAAACCTCAAAATAACCTCCTATTAATAGTAAATGTTTGCCAGCATTTGGATTTGAGTTAATTTTGGGAGTTGTGTGTGCTATTTCTTCGACTCAATCTTTTGTACATTTCTTGCATTATTTGGATTGTGCATTGGTTTCCTTTCACAAAGCTGATGAACATGGTGAATTCAGCTTTCATGAAACTTAAAAGACTCAGGGAGAGGGTAAGTCATGAATGCAGAGTTCTTTCTAATGAGCAGTGACCCTTTAAGAGCTTCATGCACTGCAACTGATAAAGAAGTCTTAAGCCTCACATTCAGTTCTTGAAAAAAATATTCATAGACAATGTCGAGGATGTGTGTTGTAACTGCCAGCAGTCTGAACAGATCATTTTCCTGATGTAAGGTTTTGATATGTAGACATACTATTGTGCATTTTTGTGGGCTCCTGCTAAGCAAATGCAGGTTTTTCTAACTGGTAAAAAAGATTTAAACAACTTTAGGTATGATATTTTGGTCTCAAACTTACATTACCGTCTCGTCTGGTAGCTATGTGCGTGAGTATATTTAACATCTAACATCTTTGCACTTTGCAGGAATTTTGTCGGATTCAGAATTAAATATTATGTTGATGAAAATGGGGCATAGCCACGAGCAAAGTCATATCATCTAAATTTAAGAGCTCGGTGACAAGGTGCTTGACATGATCTTGTCCCCGTAGGCTCTGAAACAGATTACCTGAGGGCAAGAAAACCAGCTAAACCAGTTGGCAACAGACTAAACCAAACTATTTCTCTCTGAATTGTATATTATTGTGATGTAGGAGCTGGCAGTAGTTTCCTGTGCGGTGACTGACAGGCAGCACATAACAAGATCCATATAATTAAAGAAACTTACTATTTTGTGGCAACCTTTCACATCTATATATTTCCCTTAATTAAGTCAAATTGGCTTTTTTCTGTGTATGTTTCCAAATATATATATAGACACAAATTTGTAATTGTATGAATAAAGGAGGTATTAATTAGCTGACACTTCACAATAGGAAGGAAATATCCCCTTCTCTAATGAGGCGGTGTCCTTTAAGTTAATACAATACCATTGACAGAAAGAACAAACAGTGCCCCCAGTGACATACAAGCTATAGAGACACACGGCATTAATCTATGGCATCACAAACCCACAATCATCACCTGCTTTAACAGTTTCATTAATGTGACGTGTGTGTTACATTACCTCTAATGAGAAGAGAAAACAGGCTACAGTGTTGTCAGTCTCATCATGTGTGCCCCGAGCTCAGTGCACCGTGGTACGATCACAAAGAGGCAGAGTCTATGTCACAGGTAACATGGACGGTTCATTCAGTAACGTCTGACTATCAGCGTCGGGTTGAGAGCTATATTCATCAGCCTGGCGTTAATTAATGCCTGCATGATTGAGAGTGAGAAGGGACGCGCGGGAGAGATAATGCACACCTACAGGTATAACACAGGCTCCTCTCAAAGATATGATGATTAATTCATTCTTGTCCTCCGCTATAGAAATTAAAATCAGACTCGCTATGTCAAATGCTCGGTGAACAAAACAAGAGACATAGCGATAGTAATTAGAAGTTGAAGGAGAAAGGCATCACATAGACAACTCCCAGACAGAACTCCCCCTCCCTCCTCCCCGACAGTGGATATAGACAAACATGTATGTATGTTGTCCCTGACTTGGGGGCTCTTTGATTGTTACAGATTGCTAAAGGATTGGGGGCTATTTGAAAGTGGGTCTCTGGAACACCAGCTTTGAGGTTAGGGTTAAATGGGATTGCTCCCTTTGAATCATTTTGACGACCCACCGCAGCTGAGTCTGCAGGTTGTTGTGCTTGCTTTAAAGCGTATTATGTGCCTGAGATTGAGCAGAACTCAAGGCTTATCACACGCACACACATACAGGCACACAAACACACAATGCATCTCAGACTCTGGAGGGTAGGTGACTATTAAGGCAGCTCTCTACAGGAACGGGGGACTGCTTTAACTAAAAGAAGTCCCAGAGAGGTGGAGGTTACAGAGAGACAAGTGTGTCTGACTGAGTTTACATTCACACATCGTGGCAGTTTGTTTCCTTTTTTTCCCTCAAAGTGTCAGTATTCCCAAAGAATTAGTACAATCAGGGTGCAATTTGTCAAAAAAAAAAAAAAAAAATAGAAAGGGGAATGTTTTTGTTTTGCTTGTTTTTTTAATCATGAAAAAACAACTAATCAGCAGGCCTAATTCATTTTTTAAGTTAACGATAGGCCCTATTACATGCCAAGCAGTTGAACAGTTCATCTTTAATACAAACTAAAAATACATGAAACATTTAATTTTCTGTGACGGCCACACCTGCGATGTGGGAGATAGCCTAATTAAGTTTCAGGACCATGGACAGGGGCTGATCACACCGACATGGTAGAGGATTTATGGTGAACGGGCAATTCAATCATACTGTAAAACGGAACATAAAGCCTAATCGATTAAGATTTCACATCATGTCAAAAATAATTCAGCTAATTAGACAGAGTCAACAGTTTGCTCAGATGTTGGACTTCATGGGTTGAACATGTACATTGGCACCTACAGATGTACGTCCATATGGCCTGATGTGTGTAACTCACGTGTACTGCGTGACATTTGAGATACAGAGAGAGAGAGACACTGATGCATACAGAGAGAAATAGGTGAGGTATACAATGTATTTATGTGCATGGGGATGTTCGCGAATTCCGAGACTGCCGACAGCTTGGTTCAGGTGAATTTTAGTGCCAGCAATGTAGGCTATAGGTGTAAAAAAAAAAAAAAACTTAGTTACAACCTGCCTGTTATTTCAGGCCGAGGATGAAATTCAGATACCCACACACACACACACACACAAATCGCACCCTGAGTACAATTGAACTAATTTTCCAGTTTGTAACCATGCACATTTTCTCCCTCTGTCTTTCTTTCAACCACCATCTTGAAAAGGTATGCACTACAACATGTATTTAGATCCAAAACCTGTCGTTGTAGGTTTTTTTGTTTTTTGTTTTTGTTTTTTTTTAACCTCCCATAATCATAGTCATGTCACTCATGTTTTTTTTTAATAAGGCACATAAGAGAATCAGTCTAAAATGGTGGACATTTCTTTTAGGCATCCAGATGAGAATGGATCCGTCTGACTGCAGTAAGAGCCCCCACTGAGCCACATATTCTGGATGCACTCACTTTGGAATATTTTAGAATGCTCCTAAAATGGAATAGTATTGCTCTACACCATTTATCTTCATTAGAAAATGTTTAATTTGCAGGAAGACCTAATTCTGAATGTCCAAACAGATGCTGTTTACATGACTCCGGTCCTGTTCAGATCATTTGGAATAGTAATTGAATATCACTGCTCATATAAACACAGTGATTGTTATTTGAAGCACAGAAAATGATAGATCAGAGTCCCCAATGGCATTGCAAAAGAAAATCTTCAGTGTTTATTTTTAGGAAACTTATCAAGTTCCTTAATTTGCAAATTTTTTGTTTTTTAAGCATTTTGATGTGAATTTCATAGTAAAATATTCCCTTCTTCTCATAATCACCCCTTAGTTGTATTTTTCCCCAAAATGATAAACATCTATTGACAAAATCTCAAGTTTATATAATTGGACCATTTTGTTATTAACTGTCATGGAGCTACACATGCACCACCAGAGCCTACCAGCCCAACAGACGCACACTAGCACCACCCTTGTTTTTAGCTGTTTAGCACCACATGAGCTCCATCTGTACTCAAAGCCCTCACTGGTGACATGTGGCCTGTCCATTATTGCTCTATTAAAAGCTGTGTGCTTGTCAATGGATGTCATGCTGTTCCATAGCAAATATGCATCTTGTAGTCTGGCAGAGAGATTAACAACATCAAGCACAGAGGCTTCTTTTAATGTCAGTCTCCCTTTGATATTTGGCACTTGCATTTGGGCACGATTGCGATTATATCTTCCACAAAGTAAGCATAACATGATACAGTATAAAAGAAGGTGATGGCCCTGACATTTGGGCCGCTCCTTTTGACAGTGCTGGCATAATAATTATTTATTACTGCAGAAAGTTTTGTTACGTTGGCACATCTTGAATGCCTTTATTTAGCTCTCCCACTGATGCTTGAATGCCTCGCAGGGTTTTACATCACTGGCTCACAGCTTCGTCTCTCTTCCACCTGACCCTAACACTTGTCATGTGTTATATCCAGATATGCACAAAACATTGGTGTAAACTACCTTCCTTTATTCACTTGTGGATTCAAAAATACACATAAGCATGCAAGCTGACACACATTGACACACTATTAGATACATGTACAGTCACACAGGCAAACAGACATGTTGCACCTTTATTTTCTCTCTGTTTCTTCTCCCCCTGGGTCGTCCATCAGCCTATTTTTGCACTATCCTGGCGCTACCTGAGGGCCAGCAGAAAGGCGGTAATGGAGGACTGACTGAGGCCTGTCACTTCATGCTCTTTCACCCCAGGGACTCTGAGTGGGAAAGTAATGGCCAAGCCTGCCAGATGTAGAAGTCACTTTTAATCAAGTGCACGGCTGTCACTCCGCCTGTATTGATCCCTGTGAAGTCCCTGGGCAGCCTGCAATCGGACCAGCTTCTACACCACAACAACTTTCCTCTCGCCTTTCAAACAACTCCCCGTGTGGTAGAATCTTGGCCAAGTTAATCATAATCCAGCTATGCTGTGAAAAACAGCAACAACAGAAAACAAGACTAGACAGGGTCAGTGCCCCCGTCATATACTGTATATGTCACTCATACACTATCTTGTCCTGCATGTCATGATTTTATGTGAGCTACATATTTACATACATGTCTGTACATGTTTGTGTGTCCAAAGACAGCAGGCCTATTAGTCTTACAAGCTTAACACGTTAGGGTGCTTGAGTAAATCCTTCAGTTTTCAAATTGTTTGACTACAAGGTTTGTTTAAAGAATCACCAAGGTTAAGTAGCCACTGTGAGGCCATATTTGTCTGAATACTCACCTCACTCAACAGGAATGCATGCTATTGTGAGAGTGGGAGAAACTCAAGATTTGGCACCTCGCTCTTTCCTTTTTTTCCACAGATCTGTTGCAAGGCTCTGGTTTTATTGTTCATTTGCTGAGGCCACAGGGGCTGACTATTACTGGGTCATAACTCGGCAGGATGATGAGGGATGAATTCTAATGTGGATCCATCACCACTAGGGATGGAAGGAAGGTGGAGGGAATAAGAGATGGAGGACTCAGGGGGGAGATGAGAATAATGTATGTCATAGACACACATAAGCACACACATAGTGTTTGCAAACCCAAAACACATAAACACATATATGCAGGTGCATGCAGAGTCTCTTCAACTGGAATTGTGAGCCACGTTTATGCATAAAAACTCCTCAGATAGGTATTACGGCTACATTTTCTCAAGTTTCAGTTTATAACCTCATACCGAACGGATGAAATTATATCTTCTCTTCCTTTAAAACTAAGCTCTACTACAGAGGAGATTCTACAGTATAGAGGTCACTTTTATTTTCGGGGCAACACTGCTGTTTTTCACTCATCACCAGAACTCCCTTTGTGTGTAAAGATCATTGCTGGCTTGAAATGAGAAGTACGAGAGCAGTTGCACAACGCTCTGCCCCGCAATCCCGACACATGGTTGACTCCATGTGGTAAACTTCACTGACAGATGCTTAGAGTAAGAGTAAGAGTAAAAGGAAAGGTGTTAGGCAATGACATGTGAAATAGAGGGCAGACTGCCGAGCCCCCTGCATTGCAGATGTACTCCACTGCACCATAGTGGACGGACAACACAGAACAAGTCAGTGTGATAAAAGACTGTTTGAGAGCATTTGGTAAAGGAGGATGTTGTTGTGACACTTTAAAATATCATTCCATATAAATTTTTAATCTTCACACTTGCAAGATGAAACGTGATCTCACCAGTGGAGAGTATATTTAACGTGAACAACACAAATGTCTTACAGTAAATAAAAATTTAAAATTATGCTCAAACAAACTGAAAAATCTAAGAAGCTGTAATTTCAAAAGACATGCTGTTGTGCTGTATATTAATTTTCTGTGCTGGTTCCACAAAGGTTATGGCAACCAAATGATAATTATTTAATTCTTGCTTTTAATATGTTGCTGGAACCGTGAGCTATGGCTGTCCCTGGCCTTGTATAGGGGCAGAATAATTTAGAAGTTGTAGATTTTCAGTTCAGTTTCGATTAAACTTTAATGATCCCTGTGGGGAAACTGGGATTGCGGCTCTGGAGAATAAGACATAGTTAATAATAATAATACAACAGAGAGTACTGGAGATAATTCAACAAGTCCCTGCAGCTGAAGATGCTGAATATCATGCAGTAATGAATAAAAATATGTGTCTGCAGTGACAGCTTAAAGTGAATGTCCAAGCGTGCATTGCTATAATGTTATTGTTATTATGCACAGAGGTGCACTGCTGCGAGTCCTAGAATATAGATATGCATATGGCATATTCTTTATGTGGCTCACTGTGGTCACATGAATAGTATTTCTTCAATCCAACAGAGATCATTCTGAATAAGCCATGCAATTTAACCATGTGCATGACCTCTAAATAGAGTGATTCAAAAATGTGTGCATGATTTGAAGGATTTTATCAAGACAGAACAATTTAACATGTGCAAAATGGTTTCACTTTTTCTATACTTGGAAATGTAACAGATTAAAATGAAAATTTGGGATATCTGTTCAAATCCTTGTCTGAGTTGTTTGGAGCCTTTTAACTAAGGATGTACCATGTGACTTTTTCAGTTCTAATATCAGTTCTTCATTCCTACTGATACCGAGGATCAATCTGACACCGCTGTGGAATTAATACCATGTTTACCTGACTGCACAGAAGCCAAAGAAACAGACACATTTATTGAACTTCTTCACAGTATTTGTTTTTAGTGTAAGAGTTTGTGAACAGTTACTTTGTATTTATTATTATTATTATTATTATTATTATTATTATTATTATTATTATTATTATTATTATTATTATTAATAAACATTTATTATTTTTGAATTATCTGGATTATACTAGATACAAAAAATATCCACAATATCCATAAATATGTATAAATGTGGATTTTTTCATCCATGAAAACAGCTCAACCTATCCCCATACAAACATTTGTATGATTCTGTCATAAAATATGTATAAAAAAGTAAGTCTTTGTAAATGCCTATAATCAGGGTTTAGTCCACCTGCCCTCCAGTGGATATCTGACAAACCGTGTTCCTTTTCCAATGGAGTAATTGCAGCCATTATATCACTCTATTCTAAAGACTCCCAAAGACTATACTGTATACCCCCTGGAAAAACCCCTGGTTTTTGTTGGTTTGAATCAGAAATAACATGTTAAAATAATATAATGACACACACAGGCTACAGAATTGTTTGTTGTTGTTTTTTTCTTTTCAGATTAAACAGGTTTCAGACTTTGGACAATAAGAAAAGGCAGCAAAAATATACTAAATAAAGCACACATTTCAACAGATATTGTCCTGATGTCCTTAAAATACCCATCACACACATCCACACCTGGAAATGAAGGCTCGGATCAACCCACACCCAGCCTCTCTCTGACTTAGTAATGTAGTTATTTTCAGAATCATGTAGTGTGTGGAGTTACGCACAGAATGGAGGTAAAGTTACAATTCAAATAATTTAAAGCTGTAGGAATCAAAATCAAGGAAAAAATGCCACAACTTGAAAATACACATCTTCCTTCTGTAATTCTTTTCTCTATTCTGAATCATTTTTATATTTAGTCTTCTTTGGAACTGAGTCTTATTGGACTGAGAGGGAAGAGCTGCAGAAAAAAGACTAAATATAAAAATCCATGACTTGACCTTGTTTCACTACTGTGGAAAAGACACTTTTCTAAGCTTCGAGCAGCAGAGTGGAGCAGTCAAGTCATGACTGACTGAATCTGATCAGTGATCAGTAATTACAGCTGTTGCATATTTAACCCCCTGCCTATCTGAAAACACCTGTGACTAACGTCTGCAAAATGAGATGAACTTTCAACAGCCACAAACACACAAGTTGATAGACTTGAATGTTGAAAGTTAATTAATGAATTTTTGCTCAATAATGCAAAACATAATCAAGCACTGCAGCTTTAATGAGTTACTTATTGTAATTAATTGTTATATTTTGGGACGGTGGAAAGTTTTCATTGTGGAGATTAGATTAATGGACTGACCTGTGGATCGGAGTCATGGTCATTATACTTGATCCAGATGTTTGGATCAGTAGCAGACAGATATCTGATACAGATATTGGATCAGTACATCCATACTCCTAACCATCGAAGCGTTCAACAATGCTTAAATCTTTTTTTTTTTTTATTGATCCAAGAATCTCATCACATTACCAGATGATACCCTCATGCAGGAAACATTCTATTTATTACAACCATGGGCACAATTGAATTAGTTTATATGGTTATTAGACACATTTTTTCTTATGGAATGCATTATCCAGTGTTAACATTTCCTCTGTCAGTCCGTTTACAAATGACCTTCCCATTAGACCTATTGGTTGAGGTAGTTCCATTTTGAAGAGCATAAGTGACATGATATGCTATTTTACAATCTACAAGGCTTGCACAATATCCTTTAAACACAGTATTTTTTTTTATCAGTACAGAGAGCATATCAAAGAAAATTTCAGCACTGTTCCAGCATAATAGAAGCCATCACGGGTGACTACGGGAGAATACACGAGGAGTGCGGTCTATCTTTAGGATTTGCAACAGTATCAACCCTTGCATTCTTACAACACACTGTTGCAGAATCCGTCTCAATCCTGTTCCATGGTGGAACAAAGATTTTGCAGTGCAGCTCACATTAAGTCAGCAGGAAAAACCAACAAAAAGACATGGATCTTCCACTGCCTTGTGTCTTTTCTGCAGGAAACAGACCGATGGCTCTATTAAAGCAGCAGCACCATACACCCTGGGTAAAATAGCTGTCAGATTTGTCACTTTCAAATGACATACCTATTAGAAGCTAATAAAACCCCTGAGCTAAGTTGAGCCAGCCGGCAGAAATCAAGGCTACAATTCAGCAGAAGGATGAGATGCTGAGGTGAAAGAGAAGGATATTTCTTTAGCTTTTGTGTAAGCTTTTGTTTGCAGAGACCAGACTGTTCAGACCCTGTCAAGTTAGACAATGCAGTTCCCTGAGAGTCTAATCGATGCTGCAAATGTCAAAGACTGGCTATGGTTGCATGAGGCCAAAACATGACTCCCAGTGTGGTGTTGTTATCTGCTGGACAAAGACTTCGACAGCTGATGTCTAGTCCTGGGGTAAAAGCCAGCATCTGAGAGGCTTTATCTTATGTAGTCCTCTCATCCACTCCATGTCAATGATCCTCCTAATCTAAAAGGTGTTGTTAATCAGGACGATCTCTCTGCGGTAGCTGCTTCTCTGCGAGAGACACATGTATGATAAGAGTAGATGGTTTGTAAACAAATGGCAGGTATGTTAGCATGTCATTTCCTAAGCATCAGGTTTACAGTTTAAGAGCTAGTAATTACTGCTCACACACAATTGCTTTAATTTAGTGGTAATTACGTTTGCTCTTTGAAACCCTATTTATATTGATTTGTTTACATGCGTTCGAAGGCATGCACACACACACACACACAAAAATCCACTGTAATTCACAGAGCATCGACAGTAGAGATTGCCTTGTTGTGTCATTAAGACAGCCCCCCAAGGGTACCATTATAGTACAGATGCACAGTAAACCACCCACCCGCATACACACACACACACACACACACACACACACACACACACACACACATGCACACATACACACATACACACACAGCTAGGCTACCTTAATTGGCTTACACTCTCAAGAGAGTTGTATTTTTAAAATGCATTATAAATTGAAGACAAAAACTGAACTCCCAAGACTTCACTGTTGTGACGTAGTTTTCAATATATCACAGCAGATTTTATCACCGCAATAAAGGTAGATTGGTCACAGTACACTGTCTTTCCCAAAGCAAATAAAATTTCAGTAGTCTTGAAATTATAATAGCTCTATATAATTTTTTTCGCAATCAATACATTGATTTGCAATTACAAAAAGGCGGCAGACCTGAGAATAAAATATTTCATAAAATACAGTGTGAGAACATGACTGAACAGACCATGAAGTGGAAATCCACCACTCACTAGCAGTATATGTAAATAGAATTATTATGTACACAGTAGTGCAAATATACCATTGTTTTTAAGGTTTGCAGTCACTGTAAAAGACGCTGACATCTTCCAGGTATTTTAATATGTTATTAAAAAGGAAAATTTCATAGACATGCCTCATAAATGTTATTGCCTCAATGTAAATTTTTGTGAATAAATGTTTTGTAGTGTCGCTGTTACCCATCTCGATTGTTATGCATTTTCTACAAACAGGATGGAACTTTCCATGATTGATTGTCAAGTCCACAAAAACCGAATTAAGCTAATGAGTCAACAAATTAGAGTGATTAAATATTAAAGCCTAGTTTGGTCTGTGTCCTGTTTTCTCATTACCTATTTTTAACTTGACTATTAAACTGAATTTAGAATAAAGGGCTTGTCTGTGTGTGTTTTCATGATTTTGTTTTGGATCTTTGTAAGAAAAAAAAATCAGGTTACTGCACTGATTTTTTCCCTGCATTTTGTTAAAAGTTTGAGTTGTTTTTTTGTTTTTTTTTAATGTCATATCAATTTAAAGCCAACCAGTGTGATTGTATCTTTCTGTATGTCTGAATATATTATTGGATTCAAAATATCTTTCAACAACAATGATTCAGGATTCCCAGGAATACAAGGGAGCAACATCAATTCACACTGTTATCCTCTTGACTATGCCAGACTTTCAGTGCAGAGGAGAGAAACAACCGGCCTGTTGCTATCCATCTCTTCCTGTACTGCAGGGGCTCTAGGTGATAAATTCAGCTCTTACTAAAGCCCATTGGCGAGACACCAAGCACATGTTGTCCCAGAACAAATGTTTCTAAAGTGTATATTGTTCCACTTTTAGACCTGTTTTCAGTTTCTCATGCCTGCTCAGTTGCTACAGTGTGTCGCATTATCATCTGTCATTACTTTCTCTAGACAACAGACGTCAGGCTGGCTGATTACACCACCTTCCTGGTAGACTTTGCCCATGAGGTAAATCCAATATCTCAACTTATCTAGGAGTCTAGAAAGTCCGGTGACCATGAACATGACCTGGGGAAGTTATAGGGCCACTCAGAGCCTTCGATATAACTGAGTCACAACACTTCCATAGATTCCCATTGTAAAAAATGGAGGACGAAATATGGACCTACTTCCAGGTTCTGGAGGGGTTGATAGTTCCAATACTGAGTGTAACGGCATTAGAACACATTCATTTCTATTGCAGCTGATCTAGCAATTCCAGCGGTAAGTTAATAATATATTGTCATCATTCAAATTATCAAGTGTATTTCCTGTATTAGCAGACATTTATGTTGTAAATTCTGTTTTCTTTGGTATGTGTTTCAGTGGGTGTCAGTGGGTTTTATTTTATTTGTTTTGCTGAACTTGGTGGTGTTTGGTTAAATTGTCAGCTGAGGTATTGTGCTAATTAGGAGGAGAGTTGCTGTAGAGCTGAGCTCTGCCAATAAAAGTTCATTAAAGTTATTATTCATGAGTTAAAGGAGGCAAAACTTCTGTAACTTGGCATTTGTAATATCCGATTCATCCTATAAGAATTCTGTTGAGTTTTGAGTTTGCTAATGTTGAGTTTTTAATGAGTTTAGTGTCCGTACTAGCGCTAGCATGCTAAGTTAGCCGCTATGCTATCCACTGTTTAATGTCGTATTGTGTGTGTTATCAGGTGAGCAGGGCTTCGCAGGCACAGTGTTCACAGCTAACCACTGTTTTCTGTTTGTACATCAGTCCTATAACAGTAAAACTAAAAAATGGTAAATTGTTCATCTCCTTATGAGTACAGTATAATTGCAGAATGAATGAACTTGTAAAGTTAACACAACTCATGTAAGTAGCCTACCCAAGCTAACACCAACCTTTAACTTTGTCAAGTTATGTTATTGTAATGAATTGGATACATTATGACTTTAGAAGGTACGTGTCCAACAAAGCCAAACACACACATCAACCATTAAGTAATAGGAGGACTGTAAACATGCAGCAACTAACTACTGATACGAAGAAAAAAAAATAAATGTATAAATTAACCGGGATGTTTTACAAATGTAGTAAATATGTCACCAAGACAGTGTTTTTCAGTGTCAAAATCATTGATGATTTCAACTAATCACAGTCTCAGCATCTACTTGTCTTGCTTTTATATTCCACACCACCTTTACAATAATTTCTCAAATCCACATTTAATAATTTCATCTTCCCACCATCTTCCACTATCTATTATATTTTGCGCATAAGCGTGCTAGTTGTGGAAGCACTAAACCCACCCAACATCTGCTGAATGTCATAGTGAACAGACCATCTTCTTCCTTGTCCATCCTGCCACAACCTCTCAGGAGACCCTTGGCCACCTGTGATGCACCCTTCACACACACTAACAGACACACACAATCTTCTTACCTCACCCATCCACCACATGAATAATTCATAGTCAGACAGTCGGCAGTGAGCTAATGAGTCAATTGCTTAGAGAGCCTGGAGAGACAGACACCCGTGTGCTGTGATGGTTATACCAAGTCGTCCCCTTGCTCAGGTTGTACTCAGCGCCAGATGTCCAAGGTGCAGGGTGATGAATTATGGGTCATCCCTCTCGCTCCTCCTCTGCAGTGTCACCACATTAGGAGGCAAGAGCGTGTGGTTTGGCCAATGTGGTTATTTGTGTGTCTCTATGTCTGTGTGTGTGTGTGTGTGTGTGTGTGTGTGTGTGTGTGTGTGTGTGTGCGTGCGTGCGTGCGTGCGTGTGTGTTTTTGCTCCAGGATGGTAGACTATTTCTGTGAACATGCTACAGAAAGGTTGGTGTAATTTAAGTTTGATGCTTTCTCTCTGATGAGGGGAATTTCCCTCCGTAGGCAAAGCTTATGTTCTGTAAGCATTTGCACTGCAGGGTATCTGAGGAAAACACAGTTGTGTTGGTGATATAATAAGGGGTAAGATGCAGTCTGCCTCTAAGCATGCATAGCAGGGAGATACATGTATGAAACATGCTTATGAAAGCATTTTTAAGTAATTGTTTAAGCATGCATCTGTGCACACTCTGTACTCTGAATATGTGATGTTTTGATGCAATGCAGTTTACGCTGATGAATCTACCCCCTATTTTGCATAAAACATCAGCAGTTAAATCAGTGATGTTGGAAAACTCGTACACCACTTGACCCTCTTATTCCCATGTCAACATGGTGCTTACCATTGCGCAGTGACTCGTCATTTATACTACAATATATGAACAACACTATGAACTATCTATGATCCTATGATGAGCATGCCAAAAGAAACCATGTGCAAAAATCTCAAAGAAATACTGTACAGTTGGGGGATTGAAAGTGTGACCAAACCAATCCAAGGCGGCTCTACTGAAGTCACAAGCTTTCATGACAATTACAGCCAATTCCCTCCCCAATGCCACTCAGCCACTTTAACACTCTCTCAGAGAAAAGAGAACTTCTTCCAGTGTCAGAGTGAAACACTGTGTAAAGAGCAAGATTTCATTAATAATCCTTTCAAAGTGAAATGTGTGCCTTTGCAGTTTTAGTGTGATCCTACTGACAGTCAGGGCAGACTGTGAGGCCATGTTGTAATTGGGGTGCTTGAGCCAGGATATAATGTTGCAAGAAACTGTTTAACATGCTTAAACTTAGTCAAGCAGTGTTCATTATGCGAAGAGATTTTATAACCGCACAATACATGGTTCATCAGCCAGCTACAATGGATTTTGAGCAGTTTTTTACAGAGTGCTTTTGTGATTTTTGTTCACAATTACTGTAGCTGTTCAGAAACAGGAAAGATATGGTGCTGGAATAGCAATAGTCTGAAACAGCGCTTTTAGTGTATATATTCAGATACTTTTATCAAATGTAGTTCAGAAAGCATAAGCAATAAATGTAGTTTGACTGTGAAAGCATCACTGAATGGCACTGCCATGGCTTTGAGACAACCACAAACTGTATGTCTCATTGTGATACCACCATCTAACAATTAGTGGAGAATCTCCCCTGTAAATACGTGCTGCGCCACACAGTCTGGCTCCTCCTCACAGATCTTTATTAGCTTTAGGTGCCAGGGAGATGTGCATATTGATTATTAACTGCTTCATCTATCTCTCTCTGAGCATCTGCATTCTTCTGATTCATAATTCAAAGCAGCCACTCACATTCAGATGAGCCCTGACAATCTGTAAATATTTAATGATAGATATTGCAACCAAAATAATCATCTCTATCAAAACCATCATGCACTAGTCTTGGTGATCCAAAAACACTTAGCATAACTACATCTGCTGAGGTGCAAAAGTGCAACAAATTAAGTTAGAAAATTGGCATTTTTTTCTGCATCCCATTTGGACACCTAGTTTTCATTCAGCAGAGGTTTCTTGCTTGTGATTTCATTATGCATGCAACAGTCATTCAAAACTCACACAATCAACACGGCCTTTATCTGTCTGTTTACTTTGATTATTGTAAATGGAGTTCTTGATGCTCCACCACCCTTCACTCCAAGCCAAATCAATGCAAGTTAACATCATGTGATTCATAGCTCCTCTACAGAACTTTATCACAGAGATACTTAATTACTTGGAGCTTCCCATTTGCACTCAAAGGACAAACCAGCCACCGCAAGCCTCGTCAGTTGTCTCAAAGATAGTCGATGGAAAGTATTGCTAATTAATTATCACTTTTTATCATTGCAGCCCTGATAAAAGCGGTCTCCAAATGTAGGTTCCCTAGTTATTTTTACAAACATGCATCAGTCCTCTTATCAGATATTCACAATGCTTCTCCTGTGAAATACATTCTGTTTGGTAGCACATGTAATAAAGAAAATACAGTTTATATTGTCTTTTGAGGATTTCTAATCCACAGCAATAATGAACTGATTAAATTTCTACTGTTAACCTGTAAAGAATAAGCAGTGTTTGGTTTTTTTTCTTATTGTATTTCATTTCATTCTCTATGGCCATGTGTATATGTCTGTGTTTACTTGTGGATATTGATGCTTGGCTACCTATTGAAGCTTGAACAATGCAACATATAAAGTTCAAGTAATTCATAGAATTCATATACTTGAGCTTGTGTTAAAATTAGTTTATTATCATATATCATTTATTAAGTTGATTTACTAAAACTAGGATGATAATTTTTATACAGCTAAGTATTTGCATATTTGTCTTACACAGTAGTTACTCACATATTTACATGCTTATGTCATTACACTGGCATCTTTAAAACAGTTATATCTGTTGATGAATATGCCCCTGTGGTTTACTTGTAGCGTGAGGGGTGGATGGTAGTATTTTGTAGTTATAGAAAAGGGTCAACAACACCACTTAGGGAGAAGGCCCCAGGACCTGTATCAATCTAACACTGTACACAAAAAGGCTGTGCAGGACTGGACATATAAGACAAAGGGTGTGATTAATTACAAACAATTCATTCATTCATTCATTCATTTTCTGAACCTGCTTTATCTTCACTAAGGTCACAGGAGGTGCTGGAGCCTATCCCAGCTACCTAGGGGCGAAGGCTGGGAATTACAAACAATTGACTATGTTTAATTACGACACTTTTAAAGATAGGCCTATTAATGTTATCAGAATTAAAACTTAGTAATTAAAACATTGCACTCAGGGAATAACATTGAGCAAACCAAAGCAACACAAAAAGACAAACAAAAAAGCAAAAAAATAAATCACAGCAGCCATGCACAGCAAAACTAAGCAAAGCAAAATTCAATAGAACAAGCAAATAAAGAAACATACAAGGCAACCAACAGCAAGCTCATGCAAAGCAAATTAAAGCAAGAAACATTACACAGGCATGCAAACTTCACTCACCCAAACGTAGAATAAGTCAAACTAGAAGAGACCAAAACAAAATCATTATTCTCAGAGAGCATCCGCTTGAACACATACACGCACACCGGCAGCGGTGTGCACCAGAAGCACAGTTGGGAAGAGAGGGGTCCAAAATATGGTACATTCCATAGGACCCTGTAGAAACACAGGTGGACAAAACAACAGCACCTTTGAGGAAGGTAGAGGCAGCGGGCACAAACCAGGCTGAGCACTGTAGGTCCCGTGTGTAGATAAAGACGGGAGCTTGAGTGATAGGTTCTGTCAGAAAACTACACTCGTTTTAGTGTCAGCGCCTTACCTGTTGGCGAAAGCATGTGCACTTGTGGGCAGCAGAAGGAGGGGGAGGGCCGTGGGGAAATCATGGTGTAGTGTATGACCGTAAGCTATGACCACTGTCTCAACAGTGTGATGTGTGCACTGTATGTATATGTGTGTGTGAGAGTGAGTGCCGTAAAAGAATGTGTGAATATCGTGGGAGAGCTGATCTACTAGAGATGAGAATAAAGTTGAATCACAGTCATGGTCCGCAGGTTTCCTGGATATAACATTGGCAACGAAGATGGAGCTTCCATTCACTCCGCTGCCCTCGTTCCTCGCTCTTCCTAGTGAGCCACCGGTTCCTTGGCCATGCAGGATTGAGTCTTTTGAAACTTTTATTACAGCTATTGGCCGAGCTAAAGCTAGGCCTAGCTGAAGCTAGGCCAGTAGCTTGCTAGCTAGCATGCTAGGCAGAAAGCTATCCTCATTCACAACCTGGGCTGCAAGGGACAATGCATTTTCAGAGCCCTCAGACCTGCCAACAGATATAAAGACTGTGTCACTTTATTAGCTGGCCATTTCGCTGCACCTCAGGGCGTTATTGTCTGGTGAATTGTTTTTCGGCAGCGGACGAGTGAGTCAGTCCATCATTGTGTAGCTGATCTCCGATGCTTAGCCAGCTACTATAAATTTGGCTGTCTGGAAGATGTAATGATTCACGGCCAGCTACCAGAGCACACAACAATCCCCAAGCTGCAGGACAAGCTGCTAATGTCACCAGACGACCTGCCACTGTCACCGACAATGCAGTTGCATTAACTAGTGGCTAGTGCCCTCCGACTCACTCTCCTCACACTCAGCCGCGCCTACCCAACTTCGTGACCTCACTTTTCCTCACAACGGCCTCGAGATAAATGTCACTGGGTAGCAGAGCATCACAAGCCGACGGCCCTGTAGTAATTGTGGCTCTTCCTCTCACCCCACTGCCCAGCCACAGGACAGCGGTGCGTAAGCTGTGGTAAACCGAACCACTTCTCCAGAGTGTGCCGGTCCTTGCCTGCTGCTGCCAGCTCCTCGCAATGCTCACCCACTCAGCTGACCCCAACCACCATCCACCTTGTGGGCTCCTGCACCAAGTCATTTAAATGGTGCACTGTGGAGTTGGACGGGGTGTGTCTGCCACTGCTGTTGGATACTGCTGCCTTCAGGTCACTGCTCAACGAAGGTACAGTAAGACAGTTTTATCCCCTGCAAACAATTAAAGCTGGCACAGAGGAGCTGTTCAAATACGGTTACACAGAGAATGACATGGTGGGCACGGCCACCTTTTCAATGCACTACGTCTCCAAGACGCTGTCTGTGTTCACTTTCCAGGTGACCCAACATGGTGCCAACCTCCTTGGTTTCAATATGTGCTGTGCCCTGGGCTTCTCCATCATTGACAACATGGACTCCAGCATACTGATGATGACTACACCCTGGCAGCACCACTGGCTGTTGCTCTTCACAGGATTGGGCTGCCTCACAGCTTTCAACCACTAACCCCTCATTGACCCAGCTGTGTCTCTTTGTATCCAGCCTCTCCACTGTCTGCTCCTCACCCTCTGCGATGATGTGACAGCTGAGCTGCAGAAACTCTTGGATTCTGGCATCATTGAGCGGGTTGATGCGTCTCCCTGGATCTCACAGAAAAATCAGGGGGCCTGTTGCCCTGTGTCAACCTCCCTATGGTAAGCAAAGCAATGATTCTGGACAAATATCCTCTGCCCACCGTAAAAGAGTTGTCTGCCAAGTTACATGGCTCCACAGTCTTCACCAAGCTCGTCTTGCTGCAGGAACTTCAAGAGGAGTCTGCACAAGACCCTACTCTGATCCATCTCCACACATTTATCAGAGGAGGCTGGCCGGCTAAGGTGTCTGAGGAGGTGGCACCCTTTCACAGAGTCAAGGGCGACCTCTTCTACTGGAATGATGTCTGTGTGGCTAAGGGGCTATGCACAGATGTTCCTGATGCCTTGAGGGCCCATGTGCTGGCTATGCTGTACGAGGGTCACCTAGGAGTGGTGAGGGTGAAACAGTGCTGCAGAAGCCTAGTCTGATGGCCAGGCATTGACAGGGATGTGGAAACAATGATGAGGGATTGTGTCTCACTAGCAGTAAAACCGGCCCGCCCCCATCTCCACTGCTACAGCCTGTGCCATGGCCATTCGCTCCATGGTCACACATCCAGGTGGACATCTGTGGCGAGCTCCACGGCATTCCCCAGCACCAGCGTTTCCTCCTCATTGCATACGACCTACATTGCAAGTGGCCTGAGGTGCTTCCCGCTGTATCTGTCACCACCAGGGTGGTCACAGACTTACTGTCCACCCTCTTTTCCCACTGGGCTGTCCCGCATACTATCACAACTGACAATGGGCCTCAGTTCATCCTCACTGATTTCATGTCATTTTTGGAGGGGAGGGGGATCAAACAGATAAGAACAGCCCTGTACCACCCCCAGGCCAATGGCACCTGTCAGATGGTCTTCCCTTCTCTGCTGCACTGGAGGGCGCCTTGCTACACTACAGGGCAATGCCACACACCACCACAGGCAGTTCACCAGCCTCCCTCATGCTTGGATGTGAACTGCAGCATCTGTTGGACTGGCTATGTCCTCCATCATGGAGCAGTTTGGTGATGACAGCCTTCCATGGCATCAAGGTGGCAGAGCAGCAACAGCTTAAGAAGCAGCAGTTTGACAAGAAACATCGTGTGAAATACCATTTACTCAAAGCATCAGACTGGGTTCAAAATCACCGACCTAGTTGTTCACACAATCTGTGCTCATACTGGTCAGCACCAATGCAGATCACTGCTTAGCTTGGACCAGCCACCGGCGCCTGGCCAATGGGTCACATTGGCATGTCGGCCGTCTCAGAAAGGTGACACGGCCATGTGCCTCTGACCAAGCAGCGGCTGCTAGCATGGACTACAGGGACTGGGCCTCCCCACTGAAGTGTCAGGTAACCTGGATGTTGGTCTGCCAGAACATGCGAAGCCACCATGTCCTGAACATCGCCCAGCTCAGGTCCACCTGAGGCCAACGTACCTCGGGGACTGCATTACTGACTTTTGACCAAATGCACACACACACACACACGCACACAACGTGCAGCACGTAGTTGGTGCATGACCTATCATGTGGCAGAATAACCCACAAGACCATGTGGGATGGCTGGCAGTCTACCTGTCTTCCCAGTTAGGATGAACGCTGTTCATGGTGTACATTATATGGTTAAACAATGTGTCTCTGTTGTTGCTGTTTTGCATAAAGACTCAGGTTTCCCAAAGGCGGGGGTGAATGTAGCGTATGGCTGTAAGTCATACCCACTGTCACGACAGCGTGACGTGTACTGTATGTACAGACCTGATCAAAATCTTAAGACCAGTTGAAAAATAGCTAGAATTTACCTTTTGCACATTTGGATCTTAATGAGGTTTTAAGTAGAGCTACAATATACAAAAGCAAGAAGGGGGAGTGAGACAAAAAGCACTTTGAAAAAGTAATTTATTGAAAACAACAAGTAAACTGAAATAGGCTGTTCATCAGCTGATCAAAAGTTTAAGACCGCAGGCTATAAAAGCCAAAATCTGCTCAAAATTCTCATTTTCTGTCGAGCATTCACACGGTCATGCCCTCCTGATGGCTAAAGCTAAGAAGCTTTCTCTTCTTGAATGTGGTCGGATCGTCGAGCTGCATAAGCAAGGCCTCTCGCAGTGTGCCATTGCTGCTGAGGTTGGACGCAGTAAGACAGTCATTCTAAATTTTTTGACAGATCCTGAGCATTATGGAACAAAAAAGTCAAGTGGTAGACCCAAAAAAATTACACCTGCGCTGAGCCGGAGGATCCGATTGACTGTCCGTCAAGACACAGGGTGGTCCTCGACCCAAATTAAGGCCCTTACTGGTGCCGACTGCAGCGCAATAACCATCAGACGGCATCTGCGGGAAAAGGGTTTTCAAAAACAAAAAACAAATTCAAAGACCTCGTCTCCTACAACACTACAAAACTGCCCGTTTAGACTTTGCCAGGGAGCATCAAACATGGGACACTGAAAGGTGGAAAAAAGTTTTATTCTCTGATGAGAAAAAATTTAACTTTGACGGTCCAGATGGCTTCCAACGTTACTGGCATGACAAGGAGATCCCACCTGAGATGTTTTCTACCCGGCACAGTGGAGGGGGGTCCATCATGATCTGGGGTGCTTTTTCAGTCAGTGGAACACTGGAGCTTCAGGTGGTGCAGGGTCGTCAAACGGCGGCTGGTTACATGCAGATGTTGCAGCGGGCATCCCTCATGACTGAGGGCCCTCATCTGTGTGGTAACAGCTGGGTTTTTCAACAGGACAACGCTGCAGTTCACAATGCTCGCTTGACGAAGGACTTCTTCAGGGAGAATAACATCACTCTTCTGGACCATCCCGCATGTTCCCTTGATTTAAATCCCATAGAGAACATCTGGGGATGGATGGCAAGGGAAGTTTATAAAAATGGCCATCAGTTCCAGACAGTTGATGCCCTTCGTGAAGCCATCTTCACCACTTGGAGCAATGTTCCCACCAGCCTCCTGGAAACACTCGCATCAAGCATGCCCAAACGAATTTTTGAAGTGATTAACAAGAACGGTGGAGCTACTCATTACTGAGTCCTACTGAGAAAATTTTTGGTTCTGGTTTGGAGAGTTTTTTGTAATTTTTTGAGCGATGGTCTTAAACTTTTGATCAGCTGATAAACAGCCTATTTCAGTTTACTTGTTTTAAATAAATTACTTTTTCAAAGTGCTTTTTGTCTCACTCCCCTTTCTTGCTTTTGTATATTGTAGCTCTACTTAAAACCTCATTAAGATCCAAATGTGCAAAAGGTAAATTCTAGCTATTTTTCAACTGGTCATAAGATTTTGATCAGGTCTGTATATGTGTGTGTGTCGTAAGTGAGAGTGAGTGCCGTAAATAAACGTGTGTATAATGTGGGAGAGCTGATGTATTAGAGATGAGAATAAAGTGTGCATGTTGAAAAACAGTCGTGGTCTGAAGGTTTTCTGGACAGCAACAGCCCAGGATCTAATACATCATTTGGGGTCAGCAGTGGCTTGAAGCCCAAACCAAAGCAGACAATGAGGACCTACCAGAGAAAGAGTCCCGGCAAACAAAAAGGTGGCCACGTGCACTGGCCAGAGGGTGAGGGGCGAGGGGGGTGGGGGGGTGACGGCTGCAGCTAGACCCAAAAGCAGCTCTGGCTGGAAGTAAAGACTCCTGAATAGCGGCGCTAAAAGCCAGAAGAATGTGCAGAAAAATCTTTAACTAACCTGGGTAGTAGAAGAAGCAAAAGCACAGCTATGGAGCAATAAAGCCCAAAACAATACGCTGGCGTGGCAGCACACTGCCTCCACAAAGCCCACTTGAGACAGTCAGTGTCATGTGTGGACCACCCACAATGCCTTATAGGCTCTGTCAGTGCCACCCACCAATAGGTGCACACCAACATGCCACATACTGGTGTTTTCCAGTACAGGGAGAAGTTTGCCTTTTGGGCTTTATGGCAGAAAGACTTTTTGGCATGGAGAAAAGATTTAGGAAGTCTGATGAGGCAGTATGATGTAGATGAATGACTTGTACACAGGACTGTCACACAGGAGGGTTTTGCATTTGGGTGCTGAGAGAAACTACAGGCCAAATCTACCAAAAATGGATTGCATCTGCTAATAGCGCCATGAATTGTGTCACATTTGCATCCACAATCTGCTCCATTTTAAGGACCTATCTATGAAAGATTTTCACAAAAGAAAGACACATTTTAGGACACAGATCCATAAGGTCCATAATGAAAACTGCACAGAGAAGACAAAAAACCCTCAAGAACCCTGTCTTAAATTAACAGAGACGTATGAATATGGAACTTTACACACTCATGAATCAACTTTCATTTAATTTGCATCTGGACAACTGAAATGATCAGCCAAATAATCTACAGTAACTAACATGACTCAGGCAGTTCTGAAATGTGTTAAACAAATTTTAAAACAATGAATGCCCCTTCTTATTGGCTACTTGGCAGGGTGCAATTGCAATAGAGTGATTCATATAAAGGAAATAGTTGAGACCGAAGAAAGAAGAAGCACTGATTTGCTTGATGAAATGAAACATATGCGTTATTGTGTTATATATAGGAACCTGTATTTACATGAATATTTATTCTGTACATGTTGTTTGTGATGATGAGGTGGTTGTATGCTGGGCTTTTAGGGCTTTATATGGTTTTGGTCCCTATCAGACACATAAGTGGACTTGCATTACTATTGCATTTCTATTTAGATGGTTACTCAAAGTGCCTTATACGTATAGCAGTCACACTCATTAACACAACAGTGATAGAGTCACTGAGCAATTTGGCGTTCTGTGTCTATATACATATATATATATATATATATATATATATATATATATATATATATATATATATATATATATATATATATATATATACACACACACACACACACATATAATTATTTTGAGTTTTCAGTCACCTATGGGAAAGTTTAGGAGTTAAAAAAAAACAAAAAAAACAACTCATCTAAGTCTAACGTAAAACATCAGTGTATAAGCAATGAAAGACTGTGTTCATAAACTAGGGACAATAAGCACTTGAGACAAACTCTGAAAAAAAATGTTGCAGGTACTTTCAGTCAACGCATTCCCTAGACCGACCAGCAACATCAACTAACAACAAAAATAGGAAAACACAATTCATAATTTGTCATTTACTTGTGGTTTTATTAACACTGTGAAACTAGAAGAAGAATGGACTATTAGCCTTCGAGTGCCCTTCTAGTTATTATTTTTAGGGGTGCAGAGACAAAATTTAGGTATACTTGAAAACCCTTAGAAAGTGTCTAAAATCGCCACCAGAGAGAGTTATAAAAAGATGATTGCAGTATTCCATCATAATGCCACCAGGAACACCGTGACGTGTTGCACAGCAGCTTAGATGAGGGTTTCATAAATGTTCAAATGTAAAACTATCCTTCAGTTGGTAAATGTTTAATTCAGGTTCCTGAAGTATTTTTTTCCTCTCAGGATTCAGAGTCATCTGATGATTCTGGGTCAATTCTTGCCTGTAGCCTAAGAATTTTTGCCATATTTAATGACATGAAAAAGAAAACTGCTTAACTTAAAAAGGCCTTAGTCTCAAAAAGATGGCCACACGTTTTGCTTTGATACACTCACAGGCTGTGAGAACCAGCTGAATCATTTAATGATCAAGTGTACATATTGCACAGAAATGCACAGTTCAATTTTATCTGCCAGTGAGTCAATTCATCTCATTAATTCACACCTATTTTTATATCACTCCTTCCATAATAAGCAGTCACAACCGATGAGCTGTCATTGTTGTGGTGTTTTGCACTGGACTTCAAAGCAGTAGCAACACAACAGTATTGCCAGCACTTTGTTGTTGCTCACCACAATCCCAAGCACAGCAGCATCGGCTTTTTGTTTTAGACCAGTGAGCCAACCACACATGATGAAACAACATGGCAGAGACACCACGTCTATGTATATGATGCAATAAATATACTTCAAACATACATGCATACATACATACGCGCATGCACACACACACACACACACACACACACACACACACATATATATATATATATATATATATATATATATATATATATATATATATATATATATATATATATATGATGACTGTCCAGTGACATTATCAGTTATTGATTGTTACTACAAGCAAGTATGTGATCCACATAGCTTGTGAGTTAGACTCATTATTCTGCATATATGTAGTTAAATATGATGACTATTATATTCATATAAAACAGAGCCATTGCTATCTCATTTATAACTCAATTATGTTGTTGGATTCATAGTATTTACACTGGTAAATACGTCATTTTCTAAAGAGACACTTTTATTTGTTTGTGGTAACAGCCAATTCCTTTTAGACGTGTTTGTACATAAGCAGTATGAGATTGATTGTGTCTGAAAAACTCTGGCTTGTTGAAAACATTGCAAACCAAGAGTAAATAGTCAATACTTTATCATCATCCTCTTGCCATGTTTGCATACATTTAATTTAGTTTCAAGCCCTTTTAATAAAAACAATCTATATATCAGAATGTATGTTTGTACACAAGCTTTGATTAATACCATAGCACCAGCTATACTGCATTAATAACAGTGGTGAAATTTTGTCAGCAGCCCAGTCAAACCTGATACCTCCCTTCTCTTGTCTGCTTTCTGGCACCTCTGTGAGTTATTACTGCAGGCATATAACTTCCTAAAGTGGGTGCAAAATACTCACTAAAGTAAAAATCTTTACCAATTTCATATAAATGCATTTCCTGTGTGCTCTCCATTGTTGATTTATGTTCCACTGTTGCACTGAGTCTATATGAAACCCTTTACATTTGCAGCACTTGATGGGAAAGGTAACTGCTTCCTGTGTAATATGACACAAGACAGTGAAACATGTGGGATGCACGCCTTAAATGAAAGCATAAATAATACCGGTATATAAGTATGAAAAACAATAACTAACATGGCTAAAGAGACAAGAAAAATAAATTAGTTGCCCACATCATCAACATGTATTGAAGAAAAGGTCATCAGCACCCTGACACTTTTTAATTAGGACTCTATCTGTAGAAAGTGCCAAATAAAGAAGTCACAAAAAAGTATCAAATCAGAAATGAAGAAACGAAGAGGATGAGCTTATTCATCATGTATCAGATACGTTTGAATAATTTATTTTCTCATTTATGCAAAAGCAATTATTCTAAGTCATAAAATGTATTTGTTTAGAAAAATCTGTTTTTTCAGTCATTTCCATTGTGGACCTTATTTATTCATAATTACAAAACACTATGCCAAATGAATTTCAAACTAATTTATTTGTAAGATGCGTTCACCAGTTTCAGTTTACAGTTGAAAAAGGCTGTAGTCGCATTTGTCTACATTACAAGCATGACTTTATTAAAGATGTGTTCTGTGTTCCACACCAATTAAAGCTGATGTAACTTTTGCTCGCAGGTGTCATGGGCCCACTTTTAAGTCAAAAACTTAAATCATGACTTTATACTAACAGCCACAGTGTTTCATTGATTCAGGCAAACACAGAACAGTCTTTAAACCCGTAGTTGTCCTTTCTAACAACCAGGATCTGAACTATTATCAGCAGACAGACTGATGCTGTTGGCACATTAAAAGTAGCAGTGGCTTGAGAAGGAGCAGCAGAAACACTAGAAAACAGTTAAACATGCCCAAATATTTACACAAAACATTTACACAGTGTTTAGTAGCTTGACTATTACGTCAGTCTTATCATAACTTTTTAATGAATAGACAGTCTACTAAGCCCTGAAACCATGTATTAAGTGGAATGAACATAATGTTTGAGGAAAAAGAATCCTGGATATTTGAAGCAAACATTCATGGTTATTGCAGGTGGGTTTGCCACGAGGAAACCTCCGGTTGCAACCTACAGGCATCGTAACTGCCTTTTAACAAAGCATTAGGCGTGTGTACTTTATGCCTCAACTGTCTATGCCTCATCTCTACAGTCAATTTCCAGCTTCTGTTTGGACAGAGCATGATCCATGATCCAAATAAACAGACTCTCAGACTGGCAAACCCAGCCTTTGCCTCCATATATGGAGCCAGGCCACACTGGGAGAAGCACTTTTGATATCTCATCCTTCTCACATTGTTGGAGAGCAAGGTCATATGCTGCCAACTCACTGGCCTGATTGGCATGGTAGGCAGACGGCCTTTTGGGGCGGAATGAGGAGTTCCTGCACATGCACACTTGGCTCATGAACAAGGTGTGGAGCTTAACCACATTCTTTGCTGAGGCTTTAGCTAGAAGAAAGGCCATTTTGGCAGACGGCCTCTTTGACTAAGGCTTCCCCTAGGGTTCAAAAGGGAGCAGACAAAGCGCTTCTAGCACTCAAACCTTGGCATCAGTACAAATCCCACAAAGAAACTCATAAGGCTTCTACCACAGAGTCCCCTTTAGAAAACAGATAAGAAGTCTCTCAGACCCAACAGTTTGGTTTCACACTCCACAATGGTGGCCACATGTACCTTCGAGGTACAGGCTGATCTATTGCCATCCAGCAGAGAGTGTAGAAACTGCAATATGATTATCAAGCTCTCAGGAGCAGGTCCAGCTATTCGGAGGCCAAGGCACAGTCATTGCAAGTCTGGGTCGAGATGAAAGGTGGCTGTTTTTGTGTGAAAGCAAGTTCTACCTCATGGGGAGGTACAATAGCTCCGTAACAGCAAACATGTGTAACACAGGAAATCATCCTCAGCCAGGGACAGTCTGTCATTTTGTCAGCCTTTAGTCAGGTTATCCAACCAAAAACATAACTGTGGATCAATTAACTGACACCCAACTTCTGAAAACTGTGCTAAGAAATGGAATAGTTGGCAAGTAGCTGATGCAGATAATAAATCTTTCATAAAAGTGATCATAATCTTGCAAAATCTCTCTGTGACTAATAAATAAAACATTGTAGATACTCACATTCTCTCCAAAGTTGTCCAAAATCAAAGAATCAGTTATGTCCTTGAGACTCTATACTTCAGCAGCGAACAAGGACCAATCTGTTTACTATATGCATACACCAAATTTCACTAACTCTAGGAGACGTGATGTCTTCAGATAATGTTCAAAGGCACTGAAAGTGGTTCACAAAGAAGATGGAGACTTCATCATGAAGGGAGTTCACATCCCCAGGAGAGAATTGCTGCATGATGTCATCCTTGGTCAGACTTGATCCTTATAAAGTCTTGACCTGCATGAAGGCAGAAAATGGATAGTCCCCAATTTTCAGCACAGACTTTGATGCTTAGGAGGAAACAGTTCCACTCTTAATAATGTCGGGGGGGATATATTTATAAGCCGTATACATGCAAATAACTTGCATCACTCTGAATTAATTGAATTTATTTGACTTCTTAACTTTCTAAATGTTTAGTATTTTCATACAAGGCATGAAAATACTAAACATTGCAGATTCCAATTTGCAATGTGACCTGTAATAGTGGATTTCAGGTTTATGATGACATAAATATATCTTTATTTTTTCAATTGCATAGAAATCAACAGCACTGTCTCAAATTTGTAAACATCTTCTGATAGTTAGGAACATATATATTTATGTGAAACTTCAGATATATACAAACACAGTGTGCATGACAGATGTTATGGAAGTAATGGAAGATGAAAAAAAAAAAGAACAAATGAGAATAAAAATAGAAAACAATTAAAAGCAAGATTATATTCACAAGTGACATTGGCCATATGTAAATAGAATATTGGTTGACAGATGTTTATCTGTTGTGTGATATTAAAGATTATTTCATAATGCATGTTGATGAAACAACCTTGTATGATTGAGTTTGTGCTCATTAGGAGACAGCTTGATGAAGTGCTGTAAGTATTTAACGCAGTATATTTATTATACAGAAGCTTCCTTTGTTTCCATGGAACAAAATGAGGAATAAGTAACAACAAAAATAAAACAAACAAACAGATAACATCATTTCAACATCAGATATTGAACAAGTCATTGTTTTAAACATGTGTCTGTATCAGCCCAGACTAATGTATGAAGTATTTATAAAATAGAATTACTGCTTATGTAATCTGATTACTAGAACCTCTACCCAGTATTTGCTTTTTTATGACATGCTTTACCCACAGCTGCTACATAAACTAACACACCCTTTGTTTCTGTGCTTGCCATCAGAGCAAGATATACAACATGCATTATATCATCTGTCACGTATAAAAGGCATTAGGCTTGTATTCAGGTATGAAGCATGCAGTAGATTGCAGGCAGAAATGGGAGAGCTGTAATGCAATGGAGCAATACCATTAAAAAATAATGCTGAGAACTGTAATGGAAAAACTTGCAGAGTAAATTACCACAGTACTGAGGTTTGAAGAACTCTGAAGTAGTGTAAGAATGTGTAAAAACCCAAAGAAATAATGAATCAAGCAGAATAGATGGAAATGGTAGCATGCTTTCTTTACACTTTCCTCTTTTAAGAGAGAAGTCTTCTCAACCTTTGCCTTATTTTCATAGTCTCCCTTTTTTTGTCATGTTTGTGTTCATTTCACTGTACAGCCGCATTCAGCTGCAGGGAGTGCTGCTATCCAATACACACCCACAGGGTCAATGCAAACTCCCCCACAGATAAACCCAAAAGCTATTAAAACAAGCCCTTTCAACACCATAAGATTCAAGGCTGATTTAACTGCAGTGTGAATACAGTTGTAGGAAATCAGTGACTGAAACTGTTAGAGCAGCTCCAATATACTGGTACAGAGATGGTACAAATACTTTGTACTTCCCACACCTTTGGTAACCTTTCGTCTCCACAAGTTGCAGTTTGTTATGCGTTATATTTGTTGTATACGCACACACACACACACGCATACATATATATGAATGTTTGTGTGTGTATGTGTGTGTGTATACATGTATGTATTTTACACTTGAAGTTGTTTGCACTTTTCTACCCATGTACCTCCTTTTGCTGTAATTTCCATTTTGTGTAGATGTGTTTACACTGTGTTTACCATCATGTCCAATGAATATGTTGTATTTTGATTTGCTTCTCTGTCCAAGCTTGTGACTCGAAATCTAAACTGGGATATTTGACACAAAAGGGGCACTTATGACATTCTTGTAACTTTCTACTGCTTTGATGAAAAAAAAAAAAAAAAAAAAAACCCTACATGACAGTATCTAGGCCTATTAACACAATCAATTTCTTGTGATCCAGAAGAAAATCCATCTGATTCAGAATTTGCCCTCTTTATTGACTCTTTTTTTCACATAAGATCTCCTCATGTTGAGTCTGATAATAGAACTGACAGGAATGACACTGAAATCGCATCCGCTCCTCCCAAGATACGTAACAAGTGATGACAGCAACATGAATCCACAATCTACAGAACATGGCTCAAAGGTAAATAAACTGACTTCTAATATAACCATATATGTTTTCTTTAATGTATCCACAATATGATTGAATTATTCAGCAGTGTAGATATGATCTAAGCAGGCGATGGTCTGGTTTGCTCGTGTTAATAAACCTATTTTCATCCACCTTTGACTCTGTCTTGATACTGTACAAGTACTTCATATTATTTAGTATTTAAGTGGAAGTCAGTGTTTCCATAAACACAAAATGTTTGTCAGAGGGCTGCATAAAAATCTATTTTCACATAATATAATTGTAATTAAGATGGGATTTTTAAGTAATTTGCATGCAAAACATTCAACCTGCAATTTTAGAGCTTCTGCTTATTTTAACTGTTTCCATGACTGCTGTAATTTCACAGCAAAGAAAACACTGATGTACAATATCTTTAATGATTATAGGGTACTGCTGGAAATATGGAAGTAATCACAACTGGGACACAGAGAATTCTGACATAAACTTTTATCGTCTGCTGTGTTGTACAGTGTATTTTTCAAAGTGATGAGAGGTTCAAGCTCAGCAGTCAATAACGTTTAACTCAAAATGTTTAGAATGGGGAAAAGCAGTAAAGTTAATCAGCGGGACTTTTTAAGGTCATTCAAATCTGAACCTACATTTTGTTATTTTTCATAAATTAATTAACACAAGCCAAGAATGGCCTAGCTTGCAATTATTTTTATACTATTATCTCAAGATCATATGTTAATTATCTTGTAATCTCAAAATGACAGAGGTTGCTTTTTCATGACAGCATCTTAATTTGTCTTGTTTATTTAAGATACTTTTTTTTTTCTTTTTTTAAGATGAATAACAAGAAAAAGGTAACATAGAATTTAGAGTCACTTGAGGTGGTTTGGGCATTTGGTTATGATGCCTCCTGGTCCCTGGTCTAGTTTTCCGGGCATGTCAAACCAAGAGGAGACCTCAGGGCAGACCCAGGACACGCCCGAGGGATTATATCTCTCAGATGGCTTTGGGAATCCCCTCTGAGGAGATCTTGGAGGTGGTCAAGGTGAGGGGGGTCTGACCTAGATCTAGATGAGCTGTGCAGGATGGCTAGATGGACAGATGACAAATCAGCATTTGTTTTCTTGAGACAATGGGATAACTGAACCTGCTGAGAAAATGTGCATTATTATCTATTAGAAAATTAACCAGTAAAAAAATAATAAACTTATAGATAGTTGTAGGTACAGATATAGATACTGCTATAGATATAGATGTAGGTACAGATATGGATATATAGATATTGATCGATATATATAGATGTAGGTACAGATATAGATACGGGTATAGATGTAGATGTAGGTATAGATATAGATATAAATGTGGGTACAGATAAAGATATAGATATAGATGTAGGTACAAATATAGGTATATAGATAGATAGATAGATAGATAGATAGATAGATAGATAGATAGATAGATAGATAGATAGATAGATAGATAGATAGATAGATAGATAGATAGATAGATAGATAGATAGATAGATAGATAGATAGATATAGATATTGATGTAGGTACAGATATAGATGTAGATGTGGGTACAGATATAGATATAGATATAGATATAGATATAGGTACAGATATAGATACCAGTATAGATATAGATGTAGGTATAGATATAGATATTGATGTAGGTACAGATATAGATGTAAGTGCAGATATAGGTATATAGATATTGATAGATATATATAGATGTAGGCATGGATATAGATACTGGTATAGATATAGATATTGACGTAGGTACAGATATAGATTTAGATGTAGGTACAGATATAGATATAGGTACAGATATAGATGTAGATATAGATGTAGATGTAGATCTTGGTACAGATATCCATATAGATATAGGTACAAATATAGATATAGATGTAGATATAGATATACATAGGTAAAGATATAGATATAAACATAGATATAGATGTAGGTATAGATACAGATGTAGGTATAGATATAGATATTGATGTAGGTACAGATATAGATATAGATATAGATATAGATATAGATAGAAACATGGACAGACCCAGAGATGTGGGGAAAGATGGAGACTTTCCAGAGCTGTCACAGCTCATAGACAGTTTTATTGCTTTGTTGACAGACTTGCCATCCCATCATTTCCTATTTGTGTATATCTGTATGTTTGTGAAGAGACTGTAAAAAAAATAGTCTCCTCACAAACATACAGCCATACCCCAGTTTGCCAAACAGGATATGTGTTGATAAGGAGGTATAGTTTTGTACAAATGATATTTCTTTTTGGACAGACTGAATTGAAGAACATTTAAATTGACGTTTCCTCATCTGTAGTTCACTTTTGTAAATATGTATAGCTTAGAAAAGAGAGTATGTGGGATGATTTTTGCACTGCTGCTTTACTGAGTCACGTAGTGTGAAGCGGCATAAGTTTAAAAACTACTGCAACTACTTGGGTAGAAGGGTCGTCACAAGATCTTAGCTCTTGTGCCTGACTCCTCTACTTCTCTTAACATTTCTCTCCAAGGACTAAATCCTTTTGGCTTGGTCTAATTTATTACTGCTCTAACTCTGTCCCAGCGCATCACTGAGATGAGAGTTTTATTTTTTTATTTTCCCCTGTGTTTGAAAAAGAGAGCTGTGATACGGCGTGGCAGAACCCTTTATGAAACCAGCAGAGGTGACATGTTCTTCCTGGAGCAGAGAGGGAGATTTCTCAACTTGGCTGTAAGCATTCACCACATTATAACTCTATAATGTATGCTAAGCTGCGTCTTTATGAAGGCAGTATTAATGGGTGGGGTCGGTGTAACTGCCTTAAACAAGGGATTAGCCTGTCGCTGATGAGTCAGGGCTCTGTGATGGGATTATTTACATTGCTCTGGTGGCAGGGCGCAGGTGTCATTAGAAATACAAATCCCCTAATAAATTTCTGAAATGGGGGGAGTTTCTAAAGTGTGGAGGAGGAACTGCAGAGTGCGCTGCCTGGAACAATACTTGTGTCATCTCCAGACTCAGAATTTGCAGCCTTAATCTGGCTACATTATGAAGTTGAGCGTTAACATGTTTTGCTTTACTTTGGCACCAGAGTGTTTCTTGATTGGCTGAAAGAGTGAATTAACAATGTCCTAATCAGAGGTAATAATAGACGAGGCTACAGGCACTGTGAGTCGTTGAGATACCTGCGTTACAAACACTTGCTGGGTAAATACAATAATCCGATCAAAGGACCCTGAGTCGTACTCCTGTTCGCATAATTCCCTGCTTTTAGCCAGGCGCTGGCTTAGCATCACCTCCCTTGGTAAATGCACATATTAACATTCCTTTAATCCTTAAAAGAGGGCTGATGATAACACATGGACACTTGACAGGGTGCACTCATCCCTTTTTCAAGATTAAGCATCATTGCCTTGACTAATTATTTCCTGTCCATCCAGTAATTAGATATAATTGAGCAACCTTTATGAGATAAGCATATTTATTGGTTGCAGTATCGAGTCTTATTACAACAATTAGTTCATCTGCTTACATTTGAAACTGCAGGGGGTTTCATTACGCTTGTCAGTTCAATATACAGATAAAATCCAATGGTGGTTTAAAATGCATTCATTTAAGTTTAACCATGTATGCATCTTCTCTGTCCAGATAAAAAGTGATGCAGACTATTTTGCAGAATATTTATTGTTTGACAGAGTTATTTATCAAAATGTTGAATACATATTTACTGTATATATGTAGGGACCAACATACATTATTTTAAATTATACACATACATAAATCTGAAGATATATAAGATACCCAAACGCCCAAACAAGCAAGAACAAAACAGAGTATTGACTGAAAGGTTGTGGGCTGAAGCCAATGCTAATTATGCCGGACTTTAGCTCAGTAAACTTTACTTTACTTACTGACTAAATTTATTTACAGTTTAGACAATAACTTAAAGAAAAAATGGTTATGTCATTCAGGGGCAGTAACTGTCAGAAACAGATGATGCATTTTAGGTATAAGGATAATATAAAGGGTTTTATGAACTACTGAAGCTCTGAATGTGTGTGTATTATGAAAATGAAACGTATACATACATCCACTATAATCATCTTTCTCTGTATATATATATAAAACAATAATAGTCATCTTAATATTTGTTGACATATAATGCTGTTAATAAGCTTCAAATATTGTTAAAACATCTGCCAAGGATCTGTTTATTGGTTTGTTTGTCTGACAGCAATATTGCACTAAAGCTACTACACCTATTTTAATGGAACTTTGGGAGATTGGCAGCTTGATTGAATTATAGGACTGTAGAGCGAAGGTATGCTCTACCGTGTGCCCTTCTACTTTATGAAAAACCATTATTGAAGACTAATAAATGCTTCCAGTATATTATTTCCACATTTTCACAATACTATACTGCGTTTAACCTTTCATTTGTTTGCTCTTTTTTTTTTTTTTTTTTTTTTAATGGAAGCTACTTAAAGCCACCAGCAGATTGCATGGAGAAGGGTTTAGACACGATGGTGACTTTGCTTCATAATTTGTAGCAGTTTGATGTTGACATTAAGTGCTCTTAGATTGCTCTTAAGGAAATCTCGGCTTATTAAACTGAGAGTAAATAAATGCTCATGGCATGCAGAAAATCATCATGGAAAGAAAATGTTTATTTAAACATGTGAGATTCATCTGAGGATTCTTCTTGTTTTTCCGCTTGAGATTATGAAACATGTCTCTACTGTTTCCAGCCTGACTCGGGCTCATAACTCAAAAAGACACAGCAAGAAAATAAATACACTTCACAGGGGTGAATGGTACCTCATGTACGGTGGGAAATAGAAGGCAGGATATCAGGGTGTTTGGCAGGTAATTTAGCACTTTGTATACAGTGTCAAACTTCACTGTGAGAAAAGCCAAGATGTCAGTGTTCTGATGGTTTTCCTGTGCAGTTCATGTTTTATTAACTTCAACACTACTGCTTTGGGACGTTTTTGTCATTTGCACCAGTTGATTTAGATCGAGTCCTGACTGATCACAGTAACAAAATTTCCCCATTAGAGTCTTCCTGCAGACTCAGCTCAAAGATTATTCAAAATTTCAGAAGCACGAGTACAGCTGCAATTTTATATTCCTAGTACATATCATCTAAATTATCCACAAAAGCTTGTATTAATCAAAGGTCCACTGAGCGCTAATGCAAATGGGGAGTTTAATTAAGCTCTACTTTGACAAGTGGGACAACCTGCTAATTAATCAAAACTGACAGAGGGTTCTTACGTGGCCCATAAAAAGAATCGGCTGATATGTTTTGCTGAATGTATTACTTTTTCCAGTTAATTGTGTGAGATTTACCTGGGTAGCATGTTGCAAGCTACACACACTAATTTAGAAACTGTAATTTTTTTGTATGTATTATGTAATTGCCTGGACTGTAGCAATGCAATTTGTTTTAATCCTATTAGAAATTTTCTCTATTTATATGCAGAGTAGTCAGCATTTAGGTTGTAGTTTAACCGGAAATTACTTTGGTGAACCAGTAAAGATACCAACATACAGCAGCCATGTAATCATGAAATGTTTACCTGACATATCACTCAAAGCAGACACATACATGTAATATCCTCAAAATATCTCCACTGGGACCAGTGCTCAGGATAAGGCAGTAAAGGGTTACGTTCAGAGGCTCCCACGGAAATAATTCTCATATCTCTGTTGTCATCAATCCTTCAAGAGCAGCAGAAAGAAATAATTTTGTGCCGTGAGAAGATGGTCACTGTTATTCATGTGAATTAAATCACACCTGCAATAGATTTAAAAAATATATCAGAGCCGGAAAATCAGTCAGTTAAATAGACAAAGTGTAAATTCAGCACTCACAACAAATATGTAGCAGCTTCACAGCCGTGTTCATTTCAACCACAGCTGAAAACCACAGTTTTTATGGCGGGTCATTTTTTTTAAATATTTATTAAGTATGCACCATAATCCCACAGTGTTTTGACTGTTGCTTCTGGAGGCTTAATTTTCAGTTTCTTACTGTGTTATGTTCAATAAAATCTTACTGTGTTATTTTCTTTGTGATATGCCGTTTCCTTGACTTAAGGCTGTCTTCCAAAACATTGGCTTTATTTCTCTAGACTCAGTCCTGCAGTATTTTGATTTTGATATTTCAGTTAGTTTGTATTTTCTTGCCCGAGATAAATTCAGGAAACGCAGTGTACTACAATTCCTTCATGGAGCACTTCTCATGCAGAGTAGTTTTATTATTGTCATTACCAAAGTAATAAAACGTGCTAACACGATAATTCAGACTTCTTTCTCTTGGCCTGTTCCTATATGCAAACGGGACACTGACTGCAAAGGCAGCGTAACACACTGTGAATCTGTAGAAAAGATTATCTATATTATAAATTAAAGAGGTAATATGTAGTATTGATATTCCAAACTCTCAACAGTAGGGGGAAGTCGCGTTCCAGTACACACATATGGAGACTAAAACCACCAATGAATCAGCACTTTGTATCCACAGAATAGAGTATAAAGCTCATTGTTTACACACATCTGTATTATGAGATTGTAGTGAAACTCAGTGAAGGGTTGTGAACGCAACCCAGATAGTCTCCTCCCTTAGCCCCACCTTCTGCCCAGGTGTAGTATAAAAGGCTGCATGTGGCTCATTTCAGCCTCTTGGTGGTCCCTGGTGGTGGTTGTCTCTGAAGGTGGTGAGTAGGGTCCCCATTTTTGTTCCTGGTTCATTGTAAGTTGTTTTTTGCCCCTCCCTAACATGCACATTTTTTGTGTGTTTCAGGCTTACCTGCTGCTTTTCTTTTTGGTTTTTGTTAGACAAATAAAGAGGTGAACCAGCTTTTCCTTTGTTTTGGCCTTATTGGTACTCTTTGGTTTGTTTGGAGTGCTTTTGCTTTACTTATGTCGTTTTTGCTTATTTCTAGTAGTTTTGACTTGCTCCTTTAGTCCAGGTTTATTGAGTTTTAGTTTAAGTACCATTCAGTTTGATTCCTTGTTTTTGAGTCGTATATTGATTTGAGATATTGTTTAAAGGAGTGATATTTTGCTTTTTTAAATGGAATTATGCATTTTGAAACATTTCCCTGTGGTCTACATAAACTGTAAATGCTCTGCTTGGGTCTGAATTCTTTATTAATTAAACTCCACAGGTCCATCTTCAACCCTATTTCTAAGTAATGACATGAGAAAGGTCGTTTTGAGTGCTGGCCCTTTAAATCCAAATTAACCACTTCACCCCACCCCCCTGGTTGTTGACTGTGCTGCTCTGTCCCATTCAGCCACTTGTGTTCATTAATACAACCAACAACTGAACATTTTAGGAAATTCGCTCGAATTTTGGACATATTTTCAGTTTTTACTCCAACCGCTGCTGCTGACAAACAATTAGGGTGTACTCGAAGAAATGGTCATCGCAGGTCTTGACCTTATATGTCCAAATGTTGTGACTTAAACTAAGAAGGAAATGAAACATGTTGTAGAAATTCACTCAATTTTTGCCGGAATGAATATAAAGATAGCTTTATGGCACCTGGAGGGTTCAAATTAAAACTTTATGAACTGTTAGAGTCCCCAAATAAGTGTACCAAAGACTAATAGAAGTGGGTTTAGTAAAATATGACCCCTTTAATTAGGAATTGGGTTGTCTTTGTTCTCCTTTTTTTGGTTTTTGTTTCATTGAGTTTCTTTTTTTTTTTTTGTTCCTTCCTTTGATTTTTCAGTGCAGCCTGGGTGTCATCAGGTGGGAGGCTAGGCACCATGGTGAGGAGCTCACTCTCACTGCATGCAAGCAGGCACTGGGGCATTTTTAGTGCAGGTTTTGCAGTGATTTCTGTTGTGTTGCGCCTCAGGCTCGTGAGAAGGGGCACATTCCCAGTAGTCTGCCTCCCACTGAGGCCCCAGTCCACTGATCTTAGCTGTCTGTTATAGTTATTGGAGTTTTAGTATTGTTACAGCCAGCCTTTTAGATTGTTTCTGTTAATAAAACAAATTTTCTCATACTTGTTTTTCTTTTTTTCCCTCAGTAGTTCCAGTTTTCTCTTTAGGTTCATCCTTGATTCACTGATGTTATTTCAATAGAAATATTTGCTTTATCTCCTGTGTCTGCCTCCTCAGTCACCACCCTGTGCCCTTGTATTTTTTTCATCACACTAGTTTATTTTTCTACTTTTCATATCCTGGGGTGCAAGACTCCAGGTAGTGTTGTTGGTCCCTCCTCAGTTATCTCTAGTCCCCCCGCCTCATTTAAGGTTGCAAACTCCACCCCTGGGCACAATATCATAGTTTTAGTCTTCAAACTAAAACTCATAGATGGTTATTTTAGGTCAATATAACACTTTCATTTAATTATCATGCGTTGGATCAGCAGGCATATTTACATTATAGTTTTGAAGTTATTTCTAGTTTACAGAAAACAGCTGCAAACGTATTAACATCCCATAATAACTTCATATTTTCATAAGTTTCTTAATCAAACTCACCCACGTAGAAGAAATGCTGTAATTTCAGCATCAAACTCCCCTTTTTGTTTTCCATGTAGAGCTGTGTCCAGTGGCGAAAATGACCACAATACTTCCAGCATTTATCACTAAGTTTGTTTTAGTGGTTCTCATTCCAACTGGTCACTTTCTGATGCTTTGGTCAAAGGCCTCTTGGTGTTAGTTTTCAGTGGGAGACCAGCAGAATGACTCTCTACTCCCTCTAGTGGTCACATAAATCTGTCCGACTATCTTCATGAATAGCTTCAGTGCACATCTCTACATCCAAAACGGTGGCGTAATTTCATCGCTCCTTATTCCAAACAATGATAATTTTAGCCCATTTTCTTGATACTTGAGAGTACAAATACGACATATAGCAAATTTATATATTATGTGTTTATTTGATTATATTTAAAAAGCAATGACATAACTTTCAGTTGAAGTGTTACAGCAGCATTTACAGTAAAGTGAGTATTCAGAACAGGAAAGATAGTAATAATATATGAAGAATCTACATATATACATATATTTACAGACCAGTGGAGGAAAGTTCACAATAAAAACAGTTGCAAATATCTGCTGAATAAAAACACACAAACATGGTTAGGTCAGTAGAATGCAAAAAGAACACATTCATTTAACAAACTTTTAATCAAGATACTGTTTTGTGACAATGCACCAATTCAAGGGACATTAAGAGTCCTGATATAATGTGATGTAACGTGATGTGTAACCAATCACAAAGCACTGTGAAATTTAACTTTTCTGTAGGCTGATTAGATGCAAATGGCTCTGAACATCAATTAACATCCTGAAATGTATGGAGGCTCTGAGTGGATCATCCAGCACAAACAAAACACCAACACTGGACTAGTTTATACTTACAAAGACAATCTGTCATTTTGATGCATATCACTGCATTGCCAAATTGATATTTAATTACAGTTTAACTATGCAATCAAGTCAGGCAACTTTTTTTTTTTATTTTACAGTCAAAGCAAAACAACCATTTCTTTCAACCAAACACTACTTTTCTCATATGAATGTAAAAAAGAAAGCTGCAGTTCATCTAGTAATTTCCAAGTCAAGGACAAGAGGTCCATGACTTCATCTGTGAGAACTCTCAGATTGTACCTTTTCTGTTTAATGAATGTGTTCAGTCTGTTTTAAATTATCAAATTTAATACACCAGATGTTGTTTTTGTGAACAAGAGAAGCAGACAGGTGTTTATATTGGAAGAGAGTTGTACTTCTGACCACATTTAGGAGGAGGCACTGCTCACTCGGGTTACAAAGCACCAGCCTTTAACTGACATCCCACTGCTTTGTGGAGACTGCAGACAACTCACGTTAAGATTTTTAGTCCAGGGTTTGTTGGGAAATTGGTCATGACCATGCCTGCAGATTAAAAAGCAAATTCGCAAGGTGTTTTTGTGGTCACCACCATTCAACCTTGAGCTCAGATGCTCCTGTTTGCATAAAAACATTATGCGTAGCTTTGTATCATGTAGGAGCAGAGCAAAACAGAGAAGTAGGAGACGAAGCGGGAATCGAAGTAAAATGTTTTCTTTTGAGGAGCATTTTTGAAGTGTATTAGAGAGAGACAACTGCACATGGTTTTATGGAAGCTTCTGGCTATATTCTTTGACGCAGAATATTCTGAATAAGTGCATATATTGTTTGATAAACTGGAATAGCAGAGGGGTTCAAAAGTCTTGTATTTGACCATGAAAAACATTGCATGGATTCCAGCAAAATACAAATGTATAACTGTAACAGAAGAAAGTAGAAAAATTATCCTCTGAAAGCAATGTATATATTTTTATTTAACTGTATTTTATTGATTTCTACATGGAATATTGACATTTTAACATCAGATACAATCAATAATCAAATATACACCACCGATAGAAATATCTTATGGAAATATATGATAACTAACAAGAAAATAGTTTTTTTCATTAGGTGATTAATGTAACTGACACACATCAATGGGCATACAAAATGCAAATGCAAGTGCGAGAGATGGAAGACAGGTGCGTTCACTGAGTTTCTCTCCCCATGTTCTGCTCTTCACTCTTCCTTCATATTGTATCTGTGCAGGCAGTTGCCATAGAAACATAACTTTATTATCCAACTACCCTTTACCACCTTGTGGGAAATATCTTTGTCCACTTACATTCTAATTATGTTTGCATGAATACTAACCTGACTCTTGAATAACTTACAAGGTGTCAGACAGCAATATCACAACTTCTCATAAAACTACAAATAAAAAACCCATGTATTATGTGTTTACGTGTGTGTATATGGCCTATGTGTGTGTGTGTTTATTATAGGATAAGATGTCTTCGCGTCATGTTCTATTCCCTGGTGAATTTATAATTTCAGTTTTACTCTATTGTTCTTGTATTATTTTTGTAATACTGCTAAGATTGAGCTTAGATCTTACCACAAAATGGGATGGGGTGGTGGTGTCGGTGGTTTATTTCATTTTCCTGTTTTCTGAAAGCACCACAACCATTTCTCACCTGTAGCAATGAAAAATAAAGTGTGAGCAGAACGTTTTTTTTTTTCTTTTCTCATCTTTGGAAACTTATTGTCTACAATAAACAGCAATCAGACCATACACCAGGATTTTTTATCCACTGATGGTCCCTAAAGACGCAGTACATGCAATACCGAAACCACAAATAGCTACTGGAATGTGCTCCAGCCTGGAAATGGTGCAAATTTTAAAAAACAAAAAACAGAAATATGCAGCAAGACCAGAAACATGAAGGCGAGGAGTGATGGCCAGTACTGACCCGGCAGCAGCAAAGACGGTTTCCTATCAAGGCTCATTGGCAGGCAGTGAGAACAAACAGGCCCAAGACCAAGAGAGAAGAGCCAGAGCTACATGGATGTCCCAAGAGGGCAGCAGAAGGCAATACTTCTGAAAGTTCAACTTCTGTTGCCATATTCTCTCTCAAGCTTTTCAGACAGCACTGCTCTCTACACTGCTCACAATCTACTTACAGTGATGTGAATGCAATGATAATGCAGCCCACTGAAGCATATATATCCACATATGGTCACTACCTTAGAGTATTGTACATGCAAAAATGAAGATCTCTATGCTACATTCATAACAGGTGCATGCTCAACTTTAAATACTTTCATTGGAAATTGATGGCTCAGCGAGAGACAGGCAAGCTTTTGATCAAAGTGCAGGAACTGACATCTCAACATATGCTGGATGAATTATTAAAAATACAAGTGACCCCTTGTGAAGAAATAAATTGCTGCTCCTCCTGCATCCGCATATGCAATATGTCAGCTCTGGAGGCAAAGTGGAGGTTATTTTTTATTAGCTTAAATCAGAATGGCAGCCTGTCACTCCAAACGGATGTGCCATGAAGGCTAAAGTAACGCTGTACATGAGTAAAGACTGCAGCTCACTTACTGAGACGTGTTTCAGCACAGATCATTAGTGTAGGAAAGAGTGATCAAAATAATTTGTATAAACTGTTAAAAAGGGGCTTAATGAATTTGTAGTTAATCAGCTAATTTGCTAATGAATTGAATAAAAACTGGGCAAGTTCAGTGAAAACATTTTATTATTCATCTCACTCCTGTATTGAATCAATCAGTTAATCATTGTTTTTATGCTTTGTTGCTCATATTAATCAAAAATACTGGTATCATATCAAATACTTATAAAATATTTGCTAAGAAGCAACAGTAGGCATAAGATTAGTTGCAGAAACAGCAGCAAATCACTGAGGGTTTGTGTAAATCAGGGGTGTCAAACTCATTTTGGTTCAGGGGCCATATTTAGCCCTATTTGATCTCAAGCGGGCCAGAACCAGTAAAATAATGACTTAATAACCTATAAATAATGACAAATCCAAGTTTTTCATTTTGTTTTAGTACAAAAAAAACAAACAATTAAATTATAAAAATGTTTACATTTTACAAAAAAGATGTGAATAACCTGAAAAACCAGAAATTTCATTTGAAAAACTAGTGCAATTTCAACAATATTATGCCTCAACTTATTATTTATACATGTGTATTACACACAAATGTTACATAAACATTTGATAACAGGCAGAATATTGTTAATATTTGGAGTTTGGAACTAAAATTTGAACAATTTCTACAATATTCCATCTCTTATTATTAACACAACTACAGATCACGGTGGATCCATAAATGCACCAAACATTTAGTAACAGACAGAATATTATTCAAATTGCACATTTCAGGTTGTTCATCTTTGTTTTTATTTATGTATTTATTTGCATTTTATTGTGAAAGAATAGTTTTGTAAATGTAAATATTTTCACAGTGTAATCTTATTTTTGTCTCTTGAATTTTTTACACATGATTTTTCACAAAGAAAATTTGTATTTGTCATTATGTATGGGTTCTTGTGTTGTTATTTTTACTTGAGATCACATTGGTCTGTATGGGGAACCTGAACCAAAATGATTTTGACAACTGTGACTGTTCAGGTTAATTTTTGCACTTTCATCCTGTGGGCCGGAATGGAACCTTTAGCGGGCCAGATTTGGTCCCCGGGCTGCATGTTTGAGACCTGTGGTTAAATGGTGTGAAAAAATAGACTGATTGCAGCATGAATTTGCAGAGGTCATAAATAATAAATCCACTGATTAAAGTGAATATAACTATTGTGTATGGCTTGTATTTACTTAAATTTCTCTCTTCCTCAAATTTGACCTACAACATCTTGTTCTAAAATCCATTGTATATTTTCTGTTACACCCATCAAACATTTGAAGCAGCAGCTCTTCTCAGCTAAACTGAAGTGTAAATGTTGAAACTGATGCATATTTTAGCAACTTCAACATCACCCCTATCACTCTGCTTGTCACTCTGCTTATTCGTTTTGTACCTTCTGTTCAGTCCTGTTTAAAAGGGTTGATGTTTATCCTCAACAAAAGCAAGAATTAGCAAACATTTGTGCATTCTTAATTATTTAGGAGCAGCGAGATGCCATAGCTCAACACCCAGGGACCGATTCGGGTTCTGAGGCAGGTGTCTTGGCAGGAAAACATCTAATCCCCAAACATGAGTGTCTTTTGGGGTGGGAGGACACAGATTGAACGGAGCAAACAATTCCCCACACACAATGTACAAGCTCAGGATACTCTTGCGGTGAGGCGACAGTGAGCCGCTGTGCCGCCCAAAACTGCGTCTGTTTATTTATACCCTCGCCCAGTGAGTGTGACTTCATGTGGAGTGACACTCTGTAGTGAAGTTCGAGCGGGGAGGGCGGGTTTGGAATAAAGCCAGAGACAGAAAAAGAGAAAAAGAATGAGACAGAGACGGAAAGTTGGCAATTTCACAGCAAGCACTTAAATGGTCAGACAATCAGAGTTTTAATTCTGGAGACGCGTATCTTCTACTGATTACTGTTCACACCTGAGAGTAACCTCGTACAGCTACAGTTTCTGCAATTAGCAGTGGGCAGGCCCGCCAGTGTAGTCGGAGGACCTTGACAGTGGCTGTTGTGGGAGGGTTGACTTTCCAAACTCCTACAGCGTCAAGTACAAGCACACTTCAACTAAATACTCAGCTTAAAACTCAGGTGTGTTATGATTAATGTTGCAGAACATAAATGCAGAAAAACAGCTCTAAGCATCTGTAAGACAGAACTGTGATGTAGGTCAAGGATGATTGCGTCGGTTTGATTAAGACTAAAAATGAAGCGACACCAGCTTTTTGTCAGTGATGCTCAGTGAATAAAAAGCTCAAACAAGAGGTGCATTAATGCAGTTTTGCAACACCAGCAGACCTCCAGCACAGACACAGAAGTGTACTAGACTATAATTTATGCTAAGTGAAAAAATACCAGATGTCTGCCATAAGAGCAATGGTGAATCCCAAGCTTGCTCACAGAGTATTGGCCTTCTGTTGTTAATCAGCTGTTGTTTTAGAGGTTGTGTCAGATGGCACGGTTTCTGGCTTCCTGCTGGATAAAATATGTGACTGTGCATATAAAGACAGCTTCATAATCTAAACCAAGTGAACCTAACAAGTAGATCAAAGAGAGCAGCTGGTTTAGAGGATGCAAGATCACCCACTCCCTGTCTTTTTAGCTGCTCTCGATAGGGGCGGACCAACTAAAAGATGCCTGACAATACTTCAGAGGGAGCTGCCAGAAGCACACCTGTCTCGATGGAGTCAGACAGACTGCTCTTAGGCTCAGACAGTGAGCTTACTAAGATATGGGTGTAAGTGGGTGCAATTTGTAGGCTTGACTGCCATTAGTCTAGAATGCATCTGAGGCCTCCATCACAAATGATCCAGCTCGACTCATCAAATCAGCTTCATGGGTTGTGAAACTGGTTTGAGAATTGTTCACTTCTGCAGCTTCTCTGCGGGCCTCTGTGGGAGGGAAGGCACTTCAACAAATAGACGTGCCATAAATTGTGAGGAGAAAAGGTCTGACAGATGAACAGATGGGTTCAGTATATTACTCTCACTCTCCCCGTCCACCTTCGGCTGATGAAGCGAGTTGAGGAGTGAGAGAAGAGGTGGAGGGAAATGATCTGTGTCAATGCATTAGACCAAATTACTCCTTCACCTGAACATACAAATGAGGCCCAATGGCGTGAGCAATGTCAGAGCAATTAGAAATTCTGTGTTTAGAGGTTAGATCTCTTTCTGCCTCTGATCTCTCATGAATGCAGAGACCCAGCAGCCAAAGCACAGACACAAGGCAATCTTTAGTGTAATTGACATTAGCAAGCTTATTAAACCTAAGACATGAAAGCAAACAAATAACTTAGCATGGTCCAGAATATGAAATATTTTATAGGACAGAGGTGCATTTTACCTCTACTTGGTGTAGTGCAATTTATTTGCAATTGAAGCCATAAAGACCCAGGGCTACTTTTCTTTTGTGGCAGTTCCCAAATGGATTTTTTTCCATATTTAACATTTCTTAAGTGATTTATCACTATTTATTGTGATATTATTTTCTTTATTTTGTTTTTTTTGTTTTTTTAGTAAAAATGAGGTACTTTCCTATATTTAATTTACTAATCATATAGATGTTAATTAAAGCTCAGATTAACCCTATAATGCCAAAAATATCATATTTGATTCATGAGTTTTGAAGCCCTCTACATGATCAGTGTGATATTTTTTTTCTTGAAAGATCTGATGTATACAATGAGATACATGCAATAGACAGATAATCCACCAGGGGGGAGGAATTCATTCACCAGAGGCCTTTCCAGTGACACGACGAGATTGTCATTAATGAGGAAGGAGGCAGAACTTTGCCAAGGAAAAGGAATTACTAATTTGTTGACATGTTTGTGTTATATTATGTTTATGTTTGTTCAAAAATAATAATATTTTAGCATTGAGACCTGATGTATGAAATATGATACAAAATTGAAACTCATATATGGGAATTGATATTTGAAAAAAAAAATTTGTCTGTCCAGAAGGACCAATAAAGGCTCCAGTTTCAAATAACTGGAATTTTCTGTCAATGATTTAATGGTTCAGGCTTTACAGGGTTAAAGTTGAGGATTATTATATCAAAAGCAGAGGAAACTGAAGAAAAAGTGACTGTTTGTGCAAAATATATCATCAATTAAGCGTAAACTCAGTGTCTCCATCCACTGTCATTTATCAGACTCCATGGGGTTTACTAATGAATCAATGTTGTAGAAGATGACTGTGTTTCTACGTTCACTACGGAGCCTCTGACAGTCCAAATAGGTCATATCTGATGACCATGAAAAGATGACAAACTGCATTTTACATCAGTTATTTAGATGCATTGATAGAATTAGTGGATCATTAGGTATTAAACATTTTAGATCAGTAGATGATTTTGGTTGCCAGTGGCTGTTTGGGTCTTTATGGGTTAATTTTCCCGTTTGTTCACTTTCCAGGCTTTGTTACTTTGCCTTTTTTGTAGAATTATATTCAAGTATGTGAAATGTTATGCCTGCAGTTTATCCATTTGACATTATTGGGTAATTTCCTTTATGCAATGGTTTTCCAGTAAGAAAGAAACAGCTCCAAAATATACTTATTCTTTTTTTAATCAACATAACAATTAGAATTTAAAGATAATAACCTATAATAGTTCTGCCCGTTACTTTTTTTAAGGTACATGGAACTGAACTCAATAACCTTTTTAAACTCAGCCTCCTTCAGAGCAAAATAATGACACACTCGTTCACATCTTGGAGCTATCATGCACAAAGACAGCCTTCTGATATCTGTGACTGAGTCATTTCACTTGAGCACATAGTAGTTAATTGCCTTGCTCAAGGGCACCTCAACATTAGCTGGTGAGGAGACAGAGAGGGGACTACTTGTTCATTCACCCCTCCAAGGTGTTGGGGTGTCAGGGGTTTAAACCAATAACCTACCAATCATGGCCCTATTTCTACACGCTTAAGGCTACTACTGGCAACAGAAATCTCAGTGCAATTATCGGGTCATGAAGATGTGTCTCATAGAAATTTTGAGCGGGAACAGAATATGCTTAATTTCTCTATTTTGTCAGATGATACAAGGAGGCTATCAGGCGGTGAATTTAATCTGCTTGTCACAGAGAGTAGTTTTGCTGATAGCTTTTGACAAGGGGAATGGATCTGTAGCTGATGAAAGTGGCCATCATCTGTCTTAATGGATTGTAGCAAACAGGAGGTGCAGAAAGAACTGCTTTATTTACCAACAAGTTTAAGTTATTCTACCTATTTGCAGTGACTGAATAGCCTGGAGAATATAAAGGTCGAAAATATTTTATAATTGAAAGCAATGTGAGATATACCAGACTTTGCTTTTGGACCGAGGGCATTGAAAAAAATACTTACAATACACACCATCATAAAAACAATAATCTGAAGTTGGAAATCTTGAACAAAGTTTCTATACTTGCTGTAATATTGATGTTTTTCTTATATAGTTTTCAGAAACATATTCCTTTACCAACTCAATTTGGTGAAAAATGCAACAGAGCCAATAGTACAAGGTAAATTGTCCAATCTTGTAAACAACTTGTTCAGAAACATAAAGTGATACTGATATCAGTCAGATGGAAATAGGAACATACAGTTCCCTCTTACGCATCAACAAACGCCAGCTATTCACTCATGAAAATGTGGGTCTGAGTATTGTAGGTGGTTAGGTGGAAATAAAACAATGAGTGAAAATGTCAAGTGTAAATACAGAGGGGTAAATATATGAAGATGCCCATAACAACGCTGTCACTGTCATAGCACCGCAGTTGGTTATGACTGATTTATAGCTGAGCGATAAAGGAAATCAAAAGCGGTGGTACGGGATTCTACAGCGTGATATGTGTTTTTCCACTCTATCAGCAAACATGTCATTTCTCCTCGGCACTTATCAGAGCACCTTGACAATGAATTAGAAGCTTGTTTGTTGAATCTACCTTTCAAAACAGAGGAGGAGATTTCTATAGCATTTCATAATTCACACAGCATACTGCAACAAGGTCAGTGATAATGTTAATGCTGAATAGATGATGAAAAATCTACGGGCAAGCATGTCAGCGGCAGTGTCTCGCTGCTACATATAGAGCCATTGTATTCTTTGTATTAAATATTTAATTTTAATAATCTTCGCCTCATGTATAATTATACCATAAGATCCTTGCATTGGTTACACATATGATCCACATTTTAGTCTTTGCAAGCCCTGAATTATTTCTCTCTCATTACCACAGCAGATTGATATAATCACATGCTCTTCTTAATATTCAGTTTACTGCCGTATATATCTGCATGTCACTGAGTAATGTAATAAGAGTCCTTGGGATTCACTTAGCTGAGACGATAACTCAATTTTCTAACTTAATATTGTCTGTGTTCACGCACAACAGGGCCTCATAAAAATCCCCACTTTTTTCCACATTAAAAGCACAGTTTCCAAGAGCGCATCTATAATGAGCACATTATTAAATTTGTTGGTTTAATGGCTGAATAAGGTAATGACATGTATTTTCAGATTCACATGTGGCATGCGTAATGGTTACTGCTAAATTACCTCCCGTATTGTTGTCCTTTAATACAAGATTTCCAGCACCAAAGATCATTTATTGGCATTTATTTGTGGCTTTGTTAAGTTAAAATATATTAATTGTAATAAATGCATTGTATGTCAGTCAGCACTAATGAGTAATAGTCAGTGGATGTGAAATGAAACTCTGAGATTGTTTATTCTTTTGGGTGACATTTACCTAAATGCCACATATCGGCGCTGCGTCATCTATGAGACGTGGGGAATGTTAATGTAATTTCCGTATCACTGTACAAATGTAAATGGCAAATATCACTAAACAGGACACTTTTTCAATTATGAGTTTTTCATTTTGTGTTGTGAAATTGACCATAGTCAGGAAATGTTGTGTACAGCAGCCCTTTAAACAAAGCTTAGTTTTCTGCATACACCTTGTTCCAAATTAGTACATCACACATCTCACATTAAATAACATAAATATAATTTTACAAACATTAATGAGTTGTTCATTGGTATTAAGACTAATCACCTTACAGACATTTAATTCAATTTGTGATTAGCTGATTTATCCAAACACAACAGTAGCATTCGAAGCAATCACATAAACACTCACGAGGCTCAGCTGATGTGCTGTGCTTTCCCATCCAGTGGCCTAATAAATTTTTATTTTGCTCCAACCCCTAGCCAACCGAATAATGCGTGGTTAAATGAAGTAATCATTTTTACTGGAGACATCACTCACGGGAAGATAGCAGGTAGGTATATCACTTCCCACCATATGGTCATGGCTGTCAAGCACGGGCCAATCAGAAACCAGCAATTTGCCACACTGTTCCATGTTGTGATTAAATAGTTCCAAGGACGGCTCCGGCACACAGGAAGGCTCTTTGACCAGACTGATACTCATCTCCGGCTACAGATTGGAAGTAGTGGTGGCACAGCTATGTGGCTCTCTCTGTCTGGATTTGTTATGTTATTCTTTCCCATTTCCCCCCACAGGCTCACTGCGCAATAGGCTGTTATTTTGGTCTCATGAATATAGAAAATTTCAACTTGACTCTCAACTCTGTTCAAATCATAAAAAGTACAGAAAGGAGTGAGGTATGAATATATTTCCAGGATGGTAAATCACAGAGAAGTGGTCTGTGAATAATAAAATCCCAAAAAATATAAGCTGTTATACTGAGTTAGATATAGGTCTTTGATATGATAAATTGAGATAAACTGTGAAATGGTGACTTACATCCATGTCTTATCTCAGATGTTCCAACAACATGCTGTCCTAAAATTATACGATTAATATCACAAACTTCATGAACATAGCATAGAAATATTAATTTAATCTGAAAGGCATGCCTAATTTGTTGTATATAACGTGTATGTCACTGATATATCAAAAGACATATTTAGCCTCTAGTGACAGCACAATTTAGATACTATGGACATGAAGTTGCTAATCCTACATTATAACAGAATGTGCCTGTACTTGAAAAGCCTCGGCCTTCAGTCCATGGCAGAGTTTTTGCACATACAGACAGACGGATGGACGGACAGATGACAAACTGATGACAATACCCTACGGCGAGAGCCAAGGCTATAAGGCGAAATGGACTGTATGTCTGTGTGTCTCAGGTATCACCCAAAATCCGGAAAGAGCTGACTGCTGCAGTTTGTCATACTTATGTACTTTTGGTCAAGGAAAAGACAAGCAAAAACAGCAAGTTGATAGGACCAATATTTTGGGAGATACTAGTAATTTTGGAATACAATAGCCTCCCAATGGCCAATCACGTTGCCATGCCCAGAATCATAGAAATTTAAGTGAGTTACCTAGCAACAGATAAACAATAGGGCCATGTTGCCATGGTGTCAAATTTCATATGCAGCAACAGACATCTCAGTTTAGGGGTTATTCAACTGAAAATGCTGGTGGAATTTAAAAATAAAGTAAAGGAATGAACTGTAACAGAGGATCTAGAACCCCTGGTTCCCCACGGGTCAACGCCCTAGTTCAATTATTAAAACCCAGAACTATTTTTGTGGTGAATTTTTCTCTACATTTAACCTCTCCTAAGTGATTTTTCACCATTTATTATAATATTATCCTCTGCATATTTGATTTACTGATGTTCATAAAAGCTCAGAGTAAAAGGTTATTATATGACAATAAAGACTACTGGACAAAAAAGGATTTTTGTCAGCAAAATATATCATTAACTGACATTAAAAAAACAGTGTCTATCATTACTGTCATTTGTCAAACTACATGGGTTTTATTGTTGCAGAAAATAGTGGTGTTTTAACATTCATTATGGACTCTGAGCGTCTAAAAAAAGAAATATCTAATGCCAGTGAAAGACTGAGAAATTGCATTAAGGCTGAATTATTTAACTTTATTGACAGAATTAGTGATTTGGAAGTCATTAAACATTTTAGATCAGTAGATGCTTTTGGTCGCTGGCAGTCTTTCAGGGTTAAAATGCTGTGGCATCAGGTCATATTGTGGGTTATGTAAAAGGTGATTGTATTTGTACTCTGGTATGAATTCAAGGTTCAAGATGACTTTATTTATACCCGTGGGTAGATTTGTTTTGCAGCAAGCTCTCACTCACAACCAAAAGCATCTACTGATCTAAAATGTTTAATGACTTCCAAATCACTAATTCTGTCAATAAAGTTAAATAATTTATCCATATCAAATGTATAGAGTTTATTTTTCTGGAACATTTAAACTTGACATTTTTCTCTTTAGTTATTTTACTCTCTCATAATTCTTTATGTCCTTTATAATTTAACTACGTACAACTGTAACCAGAAGAGAGGTCTAATCAGCCCTGACACTTCAATTAAATTAAAAACACAACATCTGTGTGGGTGTGCAGCATTTAAAATGTACATAGACTGAATTTGTGTTGTTGTGTAATGCAATACAGTAGAGATGACATTTCATAAACCAGCCATGTTTACAACGATGTAATACAGTGGTCGGTAATACGGTTAAAGTTCACATCAAAAAGGAAAAATGTTGAATATGTATATTAAACATATGAATAACACACTTGTCTTTAAAAGCAAGACAGACAATAATACTTCTCATAACCCCTTCTCATTATAATACAGCTCAAAAACAAACCAAGGGTGAACAGATTCTCTCACAAAGCTTCTCTTCAGAGTTTTTCACAAATCGCACAGCATCAAAATGAGAGAGAACCATCAATAAATGTAAACATATATGAAAGCAACTTATCAAAAGCATTGACTTTGTCCCTGGTGGCCTGATCACTAGAATATGCACACACACACAAAACTAACACAAAATGAATAAAATGAGTCTTATCATATGCAATGTGTTGGATTCACAGGGATTTAAGATAGTCAGATTGGAGACATTAAATATAATATTCTTATTTATGTTTTCATTTATGTATAATTCCACTACACTATAATCCATAAAAAAATTGGAACTTTGACCTACTTTTTCCCAAAATCTAGTGATGTCTATTCTGGGTCATTGGCAATCTATAAACCCAATTTGGTAGAAATTCAGCCACTAGTTTTGCTGCTACAGACATTTGAAATTTCGCCCATTAAAAGTGAAAGGAAAAAAAAAAAAAAGATTTTAAAAATTCATAAAAAATTTGAACTTTGACCTACTTTTCCCAAAATGTAATCAGATCTATTCTTGGTCACTGGCAATCTATAAACCTAATTTTGTATGAATTCAACCAGCAGTTTTGCTGCTAGAGTGTTAACAAACATAGAAACAAACAAACCGAACCAAAAACAATACCCCATGCCTCTCCTTCGGGGGGGGCAGGATAATTATTTAAAATTTAAAAACACAGGCACTGTCCAATGGTCTCATGCTGTCTCTCCCTCTGGATAAATTAAATTACTGTGACAGGACAAAAAGAAGAAGACTGGAGAAAAAAGAAAGAAACTCTAGAAGGAAATGATAATTGAAATATAGGTCTGTCACTACATTTGAGCTGATGGCTGTAATTTACTATGAACCACGTTAGCACTAGTGTTAGTGTTTCTTGCTGTAGCATTAGCTCCCATTTGTTGTTAAGGGTGAAAATTAACATCTTATAAAATCCTCTAAAGACTCCAGTGGCTGTACTTGCATAAGTAACAGCCACTTGTTTTAACATAAGTAACACAAGTGAAAGCTGGATTTGCATTTGGTCTGAACACAGGATTATAGTGTAGTTTACTTCAAAGCATGCTCAGGTCAGTTTTAGTAATATATTAGCAGGAAAACAGCCACTGTGAAATTATACATCACCACCATTTGGACTGTTTTTAGTACATAGCCACTGCATTTACATGAATAGTTTAACCAACTTTTTAAATTTTTATTTAGTTATTCAAGTATCACAGTCTTTTCACTCTCATACCTCTGGTGCCTTGTCCTTCACTCAAGTCAACACAGGGAAATTGATCATACGCAACCAAACAAAAGGTTAAAGTCCAGTTTCACAAGCTAGAATTTAATCTATGTATGAGTAAAAGGCCTTTATATGGTGGGGATTTTTTTTCATGTGATTCATTTAGACATCAATATTTTTTTTTCGAACAGCCGTTTATATCATGAGTGCTTTTACTCAGGATGTTTATATATAATTTTACTTTTTCAAAACAAGGTCTGTATTCTGAGCTGTCATGGTACTAATAATAATATCGACCAATCATTTTATGAACGAGACATCGTGTTCCAACAACAATGCAGCCAGGACTTGTTGATTTCTGGCTATAGGGTTTGGTATGAAAGAGAAAAATGATAATGAAGGGAAGGACAATGTTTTGAGCAGCATCAACAATCAGCTACACTATATGGATAGAGAGGAGTTTCTGTAACGTGAATGGGAACTGAATCAAACACTCTGTGCTCCATGTGTGATTTTACACTTGGACATGGACCCAAAGGGATGTTAGATCAGATGGAGGGATACACACAGGCTGCGCATGAGTCTACATGTGATGTCGACTCTGGCGTGAATATATGAAGAGGTGTCACAACTGTCATAAACTCACATCGCCACCAATGTGAACAGTTTTGATGTAAACTATTCGTGGGTGTAAATTTAGCACTTGGTTTTTTATTTATTTATTTTTTTTACGCTTGCAGTGTGAAAAGACCTCAACATTTGCTGTCACTCAACCATCTGTGGCAAAAAAAATTAATGAAGTAATCATAAAATCCAGTAGCACAGTGTCTAGTTTAGTTGGACAAGAATTAAAAACAAAATTTAATAATGATAATGGTTGAAAAGTGTATCGCAATAGTAGTCACTTTCCATTGGACATTTGCGCAAAACTTTATATTTACTAAATGTCAAAAAAACAGAAGTGCATAATGTCTGTTTTGCCATTACATCACAAATGCTATGATTTGTTTATTTATTATCACAAGATGACACGAGAAGTCATTCCATAAACATGGCGACAAATGTAAATATTGTGTTGGTTTACAGATATATTCACTATTACTATCTATTGCCCCTCTATCCTGTGCTAAATTAAAAAATTATTCGGTTTCCTTGTGTGTCCACACATACCGTGCCATGTTTCTTTTAAAACTCTTCTTCACTAATTGTAACATCTATTTTTTTTTTTTTTTTAATTCATGTGACTCTAGTTGCAGAAAAAGGTCTTTTCATTGCAGTTTTGCGTGATATACCAATTGCACTCCACCTCTTACCAGCACAAAAACTTTTAATCAAAAAAACGAGAGTTTGGGCAAAATTGTCATTTTCCATTAGATAAAATTTTATGCGCAAGTTATATTTGCACAATTTGAAGGTCAATGGAAAAGTGACAAGTGAGGCATGTAGCAACGCACACAATATTACAACTGATAAGGTGCAACTAAAAACATTTAAATGGAAGTGTGATGTTCTGTTGTTAAAAGCAAACAAAGGGGGCCCTCTAGTGGTCAGAATAAGTTGCAGTACCGTATATTTTGTACTTCCGGTGTTCCCGTAGCCAGCTCAGACATAAGACGGAACTAAACAAATACATTTTTCTCACTCTGTCTGTACGGCCAGGAAAAGTTTGCCTGTGAGTAGTTTATGTTCTATTGTTGTAGGAATGAACTGCAAAAAATATCTCTGATGTGAACCTTTGTTGCTGGAGTTAATCTGTAAATGCTAATCGTTAGCGTGTCTATGGAGTTTCTCTTTCAAGTTAGCATCGAGCTAACGATATATTTCCTATTCATTTGAATGTATAATGCCATGTAAATGTACTAAGGCAATGAACATACCTGAGACATATTCTGTATTTATGTTTGCAGTTTTACAGTGAGTCTCAAGTAGAGGTTTGGACAGAAGTTTTCTTGGTTTTTCTTGGTAAACCTGTTGTTTATCTGCTGAGCTAGTCTACACACACACAAACAGGGACAGAATAGCAAGAATGATCAGTCTTTGACAGATTCTACTCAGTATACCAGTCGACATCATAGTCCTTTTAACAGACAAATTCAGTATGACATTTCCATGTTCATGTTGATCTTAACTCACTAAAGGTCCATTTTGAATCATCCAAACAGTCCCAACTGTCACAGTTTAATCTGAACTGTGGATCAACAAACAGTGGCCAACATACACAACAAACAAAAAGTTAAGGATATATATATATATATATATATATATATATATATATATATATATATATATATATATATATATATATATATATATATTTTTTTTTTTTTTTTTTTTTTTTTTTTTAATTTTTAATTTTTAATTTTTTGCCATTTGTAAATAAAACTATGTTTGGTCATTACAAAAATTAGTTTCAATTCAATTCTCACAAAAAAAAAAAAAAAAAAAAAAAAAAAAGTAAAAAGCGCTGTGCAAGAATCCCAACGGGAAAAAAATAGCCCAAAAATTAAAAATATCCTTAACTTTTTGTTTGTAGTGTAGTAATGTCCCTTTGTACCTTATAAACACTAGCAGAGTGATTTTTTAAAAGAAGAAATACTACCACTTTAATTTTTTATTTTTAGTTTAAACTATGCCTCATTGTATTTCGTGGTGTTTTTAATTTTTATCTCCGGTATTAACTTTGTGGTCTTGAAATCAGCTCTTTGCATATTTTAACCTTGTTTTTATTTCTTTTTTGTATGTTTTAGGACACTGCCACATACACAGTTTGCCTAGAGGGTGAGTTGTCCCCCTGTCCCCTGTGAAGTGATAATGCACATTCACCCTTGTTTTATGGTTTTCTGTGATTATTTTGTGTGCGTGTGTGTGTGTGTGTGTGTGTGTGTGTGTGAGTGTGTGTGTGTGTGTGTGTGTGTGTGTGTGTGTGTGTGTGTGTTGAAAATCACTGGCAGGATTCAGTCTTTCCCTCTTCTTGTCCCTTTCGTCTCTGTTGTCCTCATCTATCTTTCAGCTGAAACATAGAGATCTGGCTTTTATTAGGATTGTATTAAATCTCAGCTTTCATTTCATTTTATTTATTTGTTAATAAATCTGCCCATGTTGAGAATTCAGTCCAATATTTCTGTCTTCTCTAAAAACTTTGTTGCAAACTCTGGCATTGTCAGCAGGATTATTTGGTTCACTTCTTGTACATGAAGTGAAACTAGGGGGGATTTAACCAGTGGTCATATTTGAGAAAAGCTCTGTTCCTCTTCTTCCTGTCTTCTCTGAGCTGTGGTAGCCGTTCCTTCCATTTCCTACAAACATTGTCAGAAATTCTTGTTGATAAAAATGTTTGTGCTTTTGAGGGATTTTGCTGCTTTTTGTGCGATTTCTTGTTTGGCTTTATATTTGAAGCAGTTTCATTACAATAGATCCAGGTCGCCTGTCTACAGGTTGTTTCATCTTCATTGGTTTTTACAATAATCCATCATTGCCATCAAATTGTTTATGAAAGTTTGGTAATCAGTGAGGCTTTCAAAAATAATTACAAGCTATGGTGCACTTCAGGTCATCCAAGTGAACCTATGATAATTGGTGGCTCATTTTAAGATCCTGCATCTTTCTGGAGATCTTCAGTAGAACATTTGACTGTCCGTACAGGCAAACATAAGTAGTTTTTACATCTTTTAGTCCAGTAGACTCAGTACAATTGGGTACTTTTTTTCCAAATGGGGTTCATTCATATGGTCTGAGTTTGCAGTTACACTGCATTTTGTCAAACGAACCAAACCTTTTGCATAACATATTCCCCTTCTAGCCTGTGGTGGTGCTGCATCAAGAAATACTGAAGAAGACAAGACAAAAAAATTAATGAGAAACATCACTCATTTATTGGTTACTGTGGGACAACTTCCATTTCCACCATATGTGCCCAAAATGCCCAGTGTTGTAGTCCATTTCCTGCATTCGGTTCACTTGAAGCGGACTAAGACCTAAGTTTTTAGGCAGACCAGCGCTCTCTTCCTTGATCTGCATCAAAGTCCGATTGTGCATGCACACCTCAAACGAACCGGACTATCGAAGCAAACAAACTAGACTTAAATTAGATTAAACAGTGGGGTGGGAATCAACAATATGAACAATATCTGAAACTCTATAGTCAAGTAATTCCTTGAACATAGATATAAAAAAAGTCTGCTGTTGTTCCAAGAGTTCATGAACCATAGACAGTGACAGGTTTATCCTCTCCTTTTCTAGACATCCTGATCCACAGTGCTGTTAAGCTGGTGTGCTTTCTTTTAGAAGATGGTCAAGACAGACAGTGAAGGCAGATTGAATACAGCTAAATCCCAGATTGTCAATCCATCAAAAATGTCTTTATCATTATCTATCCACACTTCAGGGCCTCAGCTCCATCTACAACTTAAATAAACATGGTCTATAATGATTCAAAGTGTTTAAAAAGTGCAGAAATACAATAAAACCATTCAAGTGGCTAAAGGTAGTTCAAGGTTTATCTTTACTGCCACTGAACTGACCCATCTGTGATGCCAGCAAGCCACTATGGACCCTCTCCTCATTTAAAGCTTTCCAGCTCAATGCAACCTCTAACTGTAGCCTCTGAAGGTGAGACACTAGCTCATAAGCCGGGGCTGTTAGTCCCAGCGCTGGAGTCAGCCTGGGAGTTCCCCTCTATCCTAACAACAGTAGCTCTTTGTAGCCTCATTCTCAGGTGTAATATTTCTAAGATTTTCTCCTGCAGAATATAACCACATGCTGCTCTGAATCCTTTTCAATTTTTCTTTCATTTGTCTAGCTTTAGCTTTCATGCTGAAATAAACTATTGGTGCACAGTGACATTCTGAAAAGCCATGCATGGATCAAGGACATTGGGACCAAGATCATCATGCAGTCTAGATGTGGCATTATCTCTGTTGTCTGGAAAGCTCACAGTGAGAGTCAATTTCTGATTGACTCTCAACTGTTGTGTTAAACTATTTTACATTTCAACACTTGACTTAGATGTATTTTTCAAAAATGTTCTTTATGTATTGTCTATTGAGGAAGCAATATTAATCACTATGGAGAAACAATTTACTCCCCAGCATGGATAAAAAAAAATAGTTTGGGTTCAGTCAAAACAAATGCCCAAAGAAATGTTACAAGTTCAGCATCAAACTTTATCCTTCACCCACCAATAGTGGATGTTACCTCTGGTTTTGCTTCTGTTACCAACCATTGATCAGATGACTGCTCAGCTGTTTGTGGCATAGTCCCAGATATTCTGGTAGGATACAAAACTATTTTGGTCTCATCCATGCTCTACTTGTTTTACATTCATTCATTTTCCGAACTGCTTAATTCTCAAGAGAATCACGGGGGGATGACTCTTATCCCAGCTACCATTGGGCAACGGTGGGATTCACCCTGGATGTGTCTCCAGTTCATTGCAGAACTTATATAGAGACAAACAACCATTTACTGTCACTTCCACACCAATGGGTCATATATATTGATCAGTTAACCTATTAAGGTGCATGTCTTTGGGTGGTGGGAGGAGGCCAGAGTACATGGAGCGAAGCTCTACTTATTCTCCTCTGTTCATTACTATTTATTATGTATTTATTACTACACCACCAGCCTGCGAACAACACATCATAGTTTATTCACTCCAAACCATTTTAGGGATATTCACATAATCTAAATGTTCATTTTTGCTGACTTCAGACATTCACTTTGACATTTTTATATTCACATTTCACTTTGACATATCCAGCTACAAAAAACTCAAAAAAGCCACCAGGTAGAACAACAGTAGAAGGTATTTTTTCTCATCTTGTTGCATTGTTCAGAGTTGGCAGGGTTTCAGAACGTTGCAGACCAGTGGTTTTCAAGGAGTTACAAGTTACAGTTTGTCTCATGGTGAATCTTTGGTTTGCACTGGGCTTAACAAAGAACTTACACTGACAAGAACTGGTTCCATTGCAACAGAATAATACAGCAACAGAACTACATTTCCACTATTTTGGACTGAAAGCCATTGATGAAAGGACCATTGTTTCATTTTCTTAACTCATACGGTTTACTGCTATTAAACAACTTATATCAACAAGACGTGACACATAGGGCCAGATCTACTAAGATCCCAATTTATGAGTACTAATTTGCATGTGCTACTGGTTGTCGTCATGGAGACAATACGCTGGAAAAACTGCTCAGGGACATGCCAGCACCAATGGCAACAGTGCGCCAGAATGATCCAGACACAAGGAAATGTAACTTTGGAGGAGTTTTGTCATAGAAGGTATTGCATGACTCATTCATTCATTTATTTTTCATTTTTGAGGTGGGGGGGCATGGGGGTTGTTGAATTGAATGACTGTCAGGCACACATAATTTTGTTACACTGTAGCCTAATGATGTTGGTGCATATTTTTAATTACAATCATCAGATCAAGTGGAAAAGAGTCCCGTAAAGTGTGTGTGTGTGTGTGTGTGTGTGTGTGTGTGTGTGTGTTTGGGGAGGGGGGGGGGCATATGTCTCAATTATTTTTTCTTCCATCATTCCAAAAATGTTCTGAGGGTGAAAAATGCATTCTCTGCATCTTCTTTCATTGTTTTGATGTCTCCTTGTGACAATAACGGCAGCCATGTGTGTGCAATTACGCATATAAACCATTGGCACCTCCCTTTGAGATGTATTAAATATAGATGCAGTTTCTATGAGCAAAATTGCTTTCATAATAATACGGTTTTCTTTTTTCTTTTGTTCAGATAAGGTGTAGTTTTTAGATGTTACCTGCTTGACAGTTTCGACTGTGACTCCAGTCTTCCTCAGAAGTGTCATCTGATGTGCTGCTGACGTGTCATTTATCAGCTGGTCGGCTCAACGGACCAATCAGAGCCCGTCAAGCCGACCATGCCTCCTCCGCCTTGGGTGGTCTCTGGAGGAGGGAATCCCAGGTGTGCGAGAGGGTGTATGCCCCCTCGTTCTGGTTGATGGTGCCGCTCGCCCGCTTCCTGATCTCTATTGCCTCCTTGATCCAACGTTTGAGATTGTTTGTTTCAGATGTTATGATTGTGCCCTTGTCCCAGTCAACGATGTGGTTGTGTCTTCTGCAGTGGTCTGTGATGGCCGATTTGAGGTTCTCCAGCTTTATCCTTTTGAGTCCGTGCGTATCACCCCACTGTCTCCTTTTCACATTCTTTTTGGTGTTCTTTTTTCCTTGTGTTGAAGGATCGCCCTGTTTCCCCGATGTATGTTTTGTTACGTGATTTTCATGGTATCTCGTAAATGATGTTGCATTTTTGGTCCAGTGATGTTTTGTCCTTTGAGTGTACTAGCAATTGATGGAGTTTTGTGTGTGGTTTTGTGACAGTGTTGATATGGTGTTTTTCATGACCCTCTTTATTTGTTCTGTTATACCCAGATGTGTGGTATGGTTATGAAATCTTTTGGTTTGTCGTTGGTCTTTTTTGTGTGTTTTGTTTTTTGGTCTTTGCTCTTCTTTTCTTTGTTTTTTACTTGTTGTCTGCCTTTGTTGATGGCCCATTTGGGGTATTGACAGAGTGTAAGTGCATGTTGTATATGTTTTTCCTCCTCCTGTCTGTCTTGTTCATCAGTTATGATGGTGGCCCGTTCATACAGTGTTCTGACGACTGAGAGTTTGTGCACTGTGGGGTGTTCTGATGTCCAGAGGAGGTACTGTTCGGTGTGTGTGGGCTTTCTGTATACTGTGATTTTAATGCTGCCGTCTGCTCTGTGGTGGATGTTAATGTCCAGAAATGATATAGTCCAGCTTGTTTCTTCTTCATGTGTGAATTGTATGTTTCCAGTGTTGTCAATGCTGTTTAGATGGTCTGTGAGTTCTTGTGTGTGTCTGGTTTTTATTTTTTCCAGGATGTCGTCTACGTATCTTTTCAAAATGATGGTTTGCAGTGGGTGGGTGCTGTGTGGATGGCTTTAGTTTCCAGGTCCTCCATGAAAAAAACTGCTCATGATTGCGGATAGTGGGTCTCCCATAGCGAATCCCTCTGTCTGTCTGTCTGTCTGTATATTTTGTTTTTGAACTGAAAATAGGTGGATTTGGCAACAAAATTTAGAAGTGTGAAGATGTCATCGACTATCAGGTTAGTGCATTCCTTGAGGGTCCGGTCTTGTTTTAGGCCAGGGGTGCCTAATCCTAGTCCTAGAGAGCTACTATCTTGCATGTTTTAGATGTTTCCGTCTTCCAACACACCTGACGGTCATTATCAGGCTTCTGCAGAGCTTGATGATAGACTTATCATTTGAATCAGGTGTGTTGCAAGCGGGATACATCTAAAACATGTAGGATAGAAGCTCTCGAGGACCAGGATTGGGCACCCCTGTTTTAGGCATTCTTGTACAATGTGTAATGTGATGTCCACGGGGGTTTTGGTGAATAGAGATATGACATCGTGTGAAATGAGGATTTTGTCTTTTTCTACTGTTATATTGTTGAGTTCTTGAGCTAGTTGTTTTGAATTCTTACAGTGGTGTTGTTTTGTGCCGAGGAGGGGTTTGAGGATTTCCACTAGGGCTTTGGAAAGGTTGTAGGTGACCGAACCGATGCTGTCTACTATTGGGTGCAGAGGGGTGTCCTTTTGTGCATTTTGGGGGTTCCATATATCCGGGGGGTGATATTAGCTGTGGGTATAAGGTGGTCGTATGCGTCCCGTGTTATTTTATTGTTTTCTAGTAGTGGTTTCAACAGTGTT